>NC_136892.1:10081565-10311565 GCF_949152265.1 Phoxinus phoxinus | reverse complement strand
TGATTTGACAGACAGGTTATTAACACCTTGATAAAACAGCGTTGGAGATTGTCTTTCCCCGTTCAAGACCTGAAACTGAATGGGGCCGCCAAGATGGCCGCCAAGTGGACTGACTTGCCTAAAAATGACTTTTATATTTCTCATGTGTACATACTAATGAGTTGAAATGCTATTTCCACTTCATTAAAGCGCAGACATTTCCCTCATTTTGGTCTTAACTTAAAGTGTTGCAGTGTGTCACGCCTCAACATTCAATGTCTGGAAACTTGCTCTTTTACACTCGGATCCACTTCATTGGAGGCTGCCGTTTTCCCCAGTCTTGGGCCGGATCCCAGTCTGTGCCCTTGGCATGCGTGTCGCTCCCTAGCTGAAGTGTTCGCGTGGAAGATCATATCGTGTTGGTTTAGACATTCGATACTGACAAACATTTATTCACCCCTCCACCCTTTCTCGTCGCCCTCTGCTGTGCCGCCCCAGGTCATTAAAAACTTGTCACAGTTTGGGCCGGTTTAAAGGATCGGCGTGGATAAGTTGCCGTCACACATCTTGTTGTGGGAATGCTGATAAAGTGGGTTGGTTTGGAGACCATGGCAGACTATGAAGGGAAGTGAGGCGGTGAAGGGGCCCAGATTCCCCATTCCGATTGCAGGGGCCCATCCCACTCCTCCCATGCTTGAAATCTAAGCCAAATCAATTACACTCCCCCGGCACCTCAGAAATTACAGAGCAATAAATAACCCCCCAGAACAATTTGAAGGAGTTATAAGGGTCTGCAGGCGGTTGTGAGGCCCATGGCTTCTTCATGGTTCCCTCTGGTCCCCCTCCTTCCGTCTTCGCCGCGCTCTTCCTCTTTCAGTGACTTTAGTTTAGGTCCCCTTGATTCTTCTCTAGTTTCAGGGCTTTCTGTTGTCCATGACCTACAGTCCTGCTTTAGGATATGTGATCCGGCGTGTAGCAGTCGCCCTGCTTCTCTAGTAGCCGACAGGGACTGTGGGACATTTATATTGTTTCCTGAATTGGACCTTGAGCTCTTGGTAGCCCTTAATGGAAGCCAATATCTCACATTTGACAATTTCCCAGATATTTTTTTTGTTTCATTTATGTATTTGCAAAGCTGTTTAAATATAGCATATTTAAATGATGATATTTATTATTCACGAATGTTTATTCTAATTAATTATAGTAATTAATACCACTAAACGTAATAATGTAGCATTGCATTTAATAATAAAATAAATATTCTGTATTTTTATCATCATTTTATTCATTTATTTATGTCTTAGATGTAACTTTTATTAAGACATGTAGAAAGTTTCTTAAAGGGTTAGTTCACCCCAAAATTGTAATTATCAAATCATTTATTCCTCCTCAAGCCAGGTGTATATGACTTTCTTCTTTCAGCCAAACACAATCAGAGTTACATTAAAAAATATCATGGCTCTTCCGAGATTTATAATGGGAGTAAATAGTAAACTGAGATTTTGAAGCCCCAAAAAAGCGCATCCATCCATTATAAAAGTAATCCATACGACTCCAGGGGGTTAATAAAGGCCTTCTGAAGCGAAGCGATGCGTTTTTGTAAGAAAAATATCCATATTTCTAACTTTATAAACTGTAATCACTGCTTACGCAACGGCCGTACGTGAGTCTAGTTCTGACTCGTGAACTTGAGGCAAACGATGGCCGGTAGGATGGCTTGAGGGTGAGTATTATTGGATCATTTACATTTTTGGGTGAATTAACCCTTTAATGAAGGCTGTGATGCAGCTACACCAACACACTCTCATGGCAATTCACAACTATTTTATGTTTAGGCGATAATAATAATAATAATAAGTTTAATTTATATTGCACTTTACACGTGAACAAACATGTCTCAAAGTGCTACAGTTGCACAGGTAAAATCACAGATCATAAAAACAGTAAAAACAGCAAGAAACAAAATTATATTAAGAAAATGCAGTAAAAAATAAGTAGGTCTTTAATTTGTTTTTAAAAACCTCTATAGACTGTGGCGCCCTCAAATTGTTGGGGAGGGCATTCCACAGTCGAGGCGCAGCCGCCTGGAAGGCCCTATCTCCCATAGTGCAGAGTTTGGACTTGGGGACCTGGAGTTTGTGGTTGTCAGAGGAACGGAGATGTCGGGTTGGGTTGTGTCTATTTATGAGTTCTTTGAGGTATAATGGTGCGCTGCCATAGACACACTGATAGGCCAGGAGACAGATCTTATACTCAATCCTGAACCTAACAGGAAGCCAGTGAAGTTTATGGAGGATGGGTGTGATGTGCTCAAATTTGCGCACCCCCATCAGGACCCTGGCAGCGCAGTTTTGAATACTCTGCAGTCTCTGCAGGCTCCTGCCAGGGATCCCGATGAGGAGTGCATTGCAGTAGTCGAGCCTGGAGGAGACAAAGGCATGAACCAGCTTCTCTGCATCGGAAAGAGAGAGGGAGGGGCGGAGTTTGGAGATGTTCCGGAGGTGAAAGAATGCAGTCTTACAGATAAGTTGGATGTGGGTGTTAAATGATAGGTGGGGGTCAAATCGAACTCCCAGGTTTGTTATAGAGGATGTGAGAGGAATGTCGTGGCCAGCAAATGAGTAAACGGTCAAGGGGGAGGATCGGAGTTGGTGTGGGGTCCCAATGAGGAGACCTTCAGTTTTGGAGCTGTTTAACTGAAGGAAGTTGTCAGTCATCCATGCCCTTGTCTCCTCCAAGCAGACAGATAAAGTGGAGAGTGATGATGCGGAAGATGTGGGGTCCAACCTGACATAGAGCTGAGTATCATCAGCATAGCAGTGGAAAGCAACTCCATGCCTGCTGATGATGTGGCCCAAGGGGAGCATATAAATGGAGAATAGAGTGGGGCCAAGGACCGAACCCTGAGGCACTCCACATGTAACTGTGTGGGGCCTCGACCTGTTTCCCCCCAGGGCCACATACTCAACTCTATCAGTCAGGTAGGACCGAAACCATTGTAATGCTGTGTGTGAAATGCCAATAAAGTGTTGCAGACGGTGGAGAAGGATGATGTGGTCAACAGTGTCGAAGGCGGCTGAGAGGTCCAAGAGCAGGAGGAGGGATGGAGAGCCCTGGTCAGCAGCCACAAGCAGATCGTTTGTGACCCTGACCAGGGCTGTCTCTGTGCTATGGGCAGAGCGAAAACCAGACTGGAATTTTTCATAAAGACTGTGTGATTGAAGGTGGTTATGGATTTGGGTGACAATTACTTTTTCAAATGTCTCATTCGTACCTGTTTATATCATCCCCTTACACCCACTGACGGTTAGGTTTAGGGGTGGACCCTCATGCTTACATTTGTTTTGTTTTTTTCAATAAGAAATCTCATACAATTGTTCGTTTTCTAGTTTTCTCATGATCGGATTGAATACACCATAATAATCAGGTAAACCATGATGTATTTACTATATACAATATAGTTACAATTGCTTCGATTTTTTTATCAATTCGTCACTCATTGTACCAAAGTGTTTGCTCCTTTATTAAAAACAGCATTTAGATGTGTTTTGGCAAATAACAGCATGTTTTCTGACCTGACCTGACCGACTCCGCTTATCACCACACAAAATAAACTCCTTTTAAATCCTTACATAACCAGTGTTTCCCAAAGACACATAAAATACATTTTAGCATAAACTCTTTCCATCCAGTTGTACACATAGCATGCTAGTGACTGAAAATCCACTGTGTGGACTCAGAAATGCTAAGCTTAGCTTATGTTGTTTTTAGCTATTTTAGCTAAAATGAACTGAAAACAACAGCATTAATTGTTATGTCTACTTGCAAACTAGTTAACTAAAGAAATGTCTAGGTTTGCTCATTGTGAAGACCACTTTAAAGCACTTCTCTCAAATTTGAGCCTTTATTTAACATGTTAGCGTTTACAGTGTACTGAAGAGCTAATGGAGAGATGTACGAGTCTGACGTCAATTTGAACTGGAATGTCAAACTCCACTATATAGCCTAATCCAGCAGCAATACTGTATATCTTCAACATAAACTCTGACGTATGCCAGTCCATTTCAACGAAGAAGTCCAAACCTGTGTGGAAGCGTAAGAGCCAAAATAAAATGGCGCCATTTACTGGGGGATGTTTACCCTTCACACTTCCTGGCCTCACACACTCTAAGCATTATCCACAGAGGCTCTGTGTATAGACAAGTGTTCAAATACTTCCCTTGATCAGCAGATAGAGAGAAAGAGAAACACACACACACACACACACACACACACACACACACACACACACACACACACACACACACACACACACACACACACAGATAAGCCATTGTGCTCTCGTCCGGAGCACTGGGCTGAAGGCTAAGCGGTTGAACATTAACTTTGAACTGCTGGACGGTTAGCATGACTCAAATACAGCCAGTGCTTACATCATGTGTGTAACAGTGAGAAACTATACTAGATTAAATATTCTATAACAAGAGAAATCAGTTTTGTGAACGAGTCTGATGTTTGTCTTCACTAAGTGAGGGAATGTGTCCTGATTAAGAGAGATTTTGTAAGTGTGTGACCTTAATTGGAACCGGATACAGGAAGGCAAACAGCTGATGTAATATTCTAAAGTAATTGCTCCATAATTACTCTGGCTGGCCTTACTGCACTACACACTTTTCTGTAGATAAAAATGACATTGACATAGTGTGCAATAATGTTTCCATTGCCGTACGTTCTGTTATTACTTTGCTCTTTAGCAATGTCACTCCTCAAGAGGTTTTGATAATAAGATTGACAAATGATGCAATGTTGCATGCAACATATCAATTGTTTACTTTTCAGGGAAAAGGAATATGTATCAGTTAGAGATACTTTTAGGGAAATCAGTGGTAAAGCAATGTTATCAGATTGTAATAGTACTTTGATTTCCCTTTAAAAAAAGTACACTTTTGCATAATTTTAAACCTTATTATGGAAATAATATATTTAAAATAAAATTGTTAAGTGTGAATGTAATGTTTTTTTTACACGTAATTATTTACAATTAACTAATATTTTATTATAGTTTAAATTGATATTAAATGCAATTTATGTTGTTATAATAAGTGCTGTTTTGAAGTAGGACTTAAGTGCCTCTTTATATGTAATTTCATAATTACTTCTAATTATTATATATATATATATATATATATATATATATATATATATATATGGTTAAAGTGTACTGCCAAATGTACTGAGGCATTTACGGTAAATAATTTAACACCATAAATTAAAGTAAAATAAAGTACAAAAAATTATAATCAAGTACTTTACTTGTGCTTTATGTTAGTCAACAAAATAAGAGTATTTCAAAGATTATACTTTTTTTTTTTTTTTACAAAAGTGCACTTTTTAAAGATGGTATATATTAAAATGCCATCAAGGTTATTTAGTGCTGCTAGCAATGCTATGTTTATGGGTTAAAATGGGTTGAACTGATTAACTGAATACCCTGAACTTGGATAAATGCATTAAATATTGCAGATGTTCAGCTACATAACTGCTTGTCTGGCCATGACTGGATCATCTCTACTTCTTGCTGCCAACCAACAATCAGCAGAAGCAGCAATATCTTTGATCAGTAACACCAGAACAGTGATTATGGTCTTGGGATGAGTTGAGAAATATCTCGAAGGTTGGCGGGCTTGAAACACATGCTTGCTTAAATGATTTGAAACGAAGACAAACTATAAGCGGCTTCCAAAAAGCAGTAACTCACAGAAGAGATACTGTTTGACTAAATTGAGGTTAAGTCAAATCCAATCACCAAAGACGAAATACTGACGGATTCTGAAAGACAGTGAAAACTTACATCATTGATGTTTCGATTGAATTGCCTATGAACGCAAAAAAAAAAAAAACAAGGTCAATTCTAGTATGTATTGGCAGGGACATTTCCAAGGACAGCTCCAGCCAACAAAATCGGGGACTATCCCCGGACAACACGGACATCTGATCACTCTATGAACAAAATAAATGAAGTAAGAAAGTAACCAGAGCTTGATGCAGTCCAGGGCATTTGGTAGGCTGGATTGGGCCTTTGCCCTTTGGCTAAACATGCAGGACATACAAAGAGGAGAGACGCCTAGTCCAAGGTGGACAAACTCTTATCTAACCAACACCAGCTGGCTGAGATTGTCTCCATGGAGAGACAGGCACATGTGGACTGTAGTGATAGTTGTCCCGATAATTATCCCGTCTCATAATGGTTTGTTACGCATGAGAGATAAGTAAGTGATGCAGTAGAGTTGCGTCTAGACAATTTAAATGGTGACACTGAGGTGTGATCAGATAGTCAATCTGCATGTTTGAAGCAGACGAAATACTAACAAAGAATTGTGTGAAAAGAATGCATTGATCTGATGTTCATGGAACAAATACTGGCCACGTTAAATAAAAATAAGCGTTTGATCAGAAATTCGAATCCCACGCTAAACCCACCCATCACAAACCCGGTGGCTATAAACCTAGTTCGAGATTCTTCAAACATTCTCTGCTCACGCATTCACAGAAACAAGATACCAGACTGGCTCAGTATTTTAAATTATACTTTATTTAATATAAAACAAACAATAAACAAATAAATTAAATATTTCTAAAATAATTCTTTAGAGGGGAAATTTATAATAACATCGATTGTTACAATGGGGAATACACAAATGGAATGTCATGTGTTTTATAATTCTTTGTACACAAAGAATGTGCTCTTACAATTTTGGAGGTGTGTCATGGACTGCTAAGAGTTTCTTTCCTATTGAGAGGTCAAACATCACTGTAGCTGCCTGAAAAGAAGATATGGAGCTTTGACGATAAATCGAAATTGAACAATTTTGCTCTCATTGGGGAAATCAACCACCAATTGTCCCAGAATATGCCCAAAGGGAACCGTAGGAGCGTCCCTGGCTGAGAATGCAAAGTACTGGGTAAATTAACTTGAGAAAAGCCATTGGCTTCTTATCAGCTTGTGGGATGAGGCTTTGCATTCCCTGAAGGACATTGCTGAGTTTGTTTAGAAAGGCCAGCATTAGCATTTGTATATTAAAAGATAGTGCAGGATAAAGATGGGCAGCTGGAGCCATTAGCATAATAAGGGGCTTTCTCATTTGCACACAGGCCT
Source organism: Phoxinus phoxinus (assembly GCF_949152265.1). Taxonomy (NCBI): domain Eukaryota; kingdom Metazoa; phylum Chordata; class Actinopteri; order Cypriniformes; family Leuciscidae; genus Phoxinus; species Phoxinus phoxinus. The sequence continues at coordinate 10,304,430 of NC_136892.1, read as the reverse complement.
TAGACAGCCCCCCAATCACCCTAGCCAGCAGTCACACACATTACAGCTGCATGAGACCATTGTCCACCTCGGCCTATGCCTGGATCCCGCAAACAAGCCGGGGTGGTTAAAAGGTTACAGCCAAACAATGGAGGATTCACCATTTGAAATCAATCAATATCAAGGCATTTCACATTCAGTCCTTTTCTTCTGTACAGTACTGACAATCGAAGCATTGCTGGTCCCCGCGTTGTCTCAGTTTGAATGGGGTGATTGGTCGGGGAGATGACAACGACAAACCATGCTTACCAAACGGTGAAGCATGAAATGAACAGAACAACAGGAAGTTGAGTGCTCAGAGGTTTAGCCTTGACAGTGTACAATGGTACGAGCAGCGAACAATAGCTATTGTAAATGTGTCGATTGTTCAGGGATAGCTTCAGAATAGATTTACATAATTTCTTCACCTAAGTAACACCTTCACTTTATATCATTTAGAATAATTTATAAAATGTAATTGTCTTCTGTAATGATATGTACATAAAAATATTTTAAGATATTCACAGGAAATCAAAAAATCAGGCACTTTGCTGCCACTACAACATGCAAGATCCTGAGATTTAAGACAGTTTTTTTTAAATAAAAAATGTAGAATAATTTTATATAGAGAGAGATTTATATTTATCAACGCTATTCGCTTTTAATATCAAAATAAATGTTCTCTTTTTAAAAAAAAATCTGGTTTGAAATCGCTCCTGTATGCTGCTCCAATATAGCTTTCTACATCTAGCAGCACCCATTCAATAAAAACTCATGACCAGTCCTCTAGTAGAAATCTGATGATATGAGAGTGAAAATGATTCATCACCAAGTTTCATAGTGCCAAGCATCGTTATAATGTTCTTAGGCATAACAACAAAGGTGAAAATCCTTGCATCACTTTTCATAGCAACATCTGATGTCCACAAGCTTGTGCCCTCTGCCAAAAAGGCCTATCGCATCGTCGTCTTGAGGTCCATCCGAGAACGCACATCGTGGTAGCCAAGGAGGCATGGGACAGTTGACATAGCATCATGGGTAAACACTGAATCATTGTCTGAAGAGCAAGAGCTGGAGGTGTCCTCACAAGATGGGGAGTACTGTTCGAAAGGGGTGGATAGGTCCAGGTACTAAAACAAATTAAAAATATGAATGGTTTAGAGGTTTGGATACAAAAACAACATCTTGTGGGACTCAAACTTTAGTTGAAACAGGCGTTTACCTCATCTGAAATGGACACCAGCACCCTATCAAGCTCTTCCACAAGCTGTTTGAATGTTGGTCTTTGTGTTGGAACCGCATGCCAGCATTCTCTCATCTTCATGTAGCTATAAAATAAATTTGAATATAAGTAAATCACATTGAAGACTGAAATTAAACGTGTTTTTTTGGTGAACAGATTGATTCTTACAGTTCATGGGTGCAGTTGGAAGGTTTGTCCATTCGATGACCTTCCTTCAGCAGCTTAAAAAGCTCCTCTACCGGTATCCCAGGGTACGGCGATCCCCCCAGTGTGAAAATCTCCCACATCAAAACTCCAAAGGACCAACTGCGGAAGCAAGAGTCAAAAAATGTCAGTGCACCATGTAGGATAATCAGCTTGAGCCGTTCTAATTCAATCCTCTTGTTGAGAGCATATTTTAGTCATTAAAAACGTCCACCATCTAATCAGGATTAAACTATACTGGTGCATTCTGGTTAATCTGAACAGACCAGCATTCCAGCAAGGGGGATCCCTGCTCAGCTGATTCTTTGGCATAGCTATAATGATTAGCCAGACTTACACATCGCTCTGGTGTGTGTAGACTCTGTCAAACAAGGCTTCTGGTGCCATCCATTTCACTGGCAGACGTCCCTGAAATTGGAAACAACAGGGCTGTGAGTGGGACAGTTAGCTGCCACACAGGCCGAGCCAAAGCACTCCACCTCCTTTTGATCCACAAAAATATGACTGCCCATTCTTTCGCTAATCCCCGCCCCCCTTTCCCCAATTATCTTCAATTAAGATTTCTGCCAATCAGTTTGGACACATTACACATCTGTCTTTCAAAGCATTAAGGCATCAAACAGGGCCATGCAGTCCTGCTTACAAATGGGATGTCTTCAAAAGAACAAAAAAACTTGAATAGAATTGTTACTTACATTAGTGGTTTTTTTGTAGTAATCGATTTGATGCACTCCTCTTGCCAAACCAAAATCTGCGATTTTCATCACGTTGTCCTCTGTCACAAGAACATTCCTTGCTGCCAAATCTCTGTGAATGCACTGAATGCCAAAAAAAAAGAGATTTCTGTTTAGTTAAAATGGCACAAACAATGTTTCGCAGACTCTTTTCCGCTTCTGGTAAGTAGATAAACATGTTCACATTGAGGCTAGGGTTTTGTTCCCGCAAACCAGATGAAACCGAAATTAAAGCTACTTTCTATATGAGGTCTGCTGTATAAATCAACATATAGCATGCAACATTTGCAAAAGTTTAAACAAGCCGAACTTTAAATAGACTTGGACTTTACAGAAAAACAACACAGAGCTAGTTTCTGATGTAAATGCATGTCATTAAGTTTATTTTGGTTTTCATTTGAAATAGAAGTGGTATTTGAGGATTGAAAAAGAGGACGAAAAAGGCCCCTGGTTTGTGGCCCTTAATGGAGGGGTTTCAGACGACTGCATTCTTAGCAGGCCACAAAAAGCTAGTAATACGATCCAGTGCACAGGCGGGTCCGAGCGCCTGCTTGCTAACAGATTTATGGCAGTGCTAAAAAGGACAAAGCCCACAGAGACAGGATGGACACAGCGGTAAACACGACACACCACCACTCCACTAAGGAATGCTTGGCATCACGTGTCAGACAAAGGAACGTGTTGATAAGATGCAGGGGGGGCTGGTTTCAAACCGAAGCTAATTGAGCCCTGCAAGCAACTTACTCTTTTGGAGGCCAGGTACTCCATGCCTCTTGCCACTTGGTAGGCGCAGGAAACTAGGTCTTTGAAGGTGAGCTGTTCCTCAGGAACCTTGGTCACATCAAAGGTGTAGTCCATGCCTGGAGGTCGACGAGCTCTGAGGTATTCCCGTAGGCTACCCTTAGAGGCATATTCAACCAGCACGTAAAGTGGACCTGATCCAGAAATATAAATTTAGATGAAGTCCAATGTCCGTATGAAGTTAGTACAACCATGAGATGTCACTGTGTTTAACTTACCATCCTGTGTGCAAACACCAAGAAGATTTATGATGTTCTTGTGCTTGTCCATCACCTTCATTAGCTCCATCTCAGAGATGAGGTCTGCCAGGTCTTTGTCAGTTGCATCATCTAAAAAAAAAAAAAAAAACACAGAAAAATCCTTCTTAGTCTGAAATTCAGAAATGCTTAACACTTGAATACGATATATATAAGTACAAACATACCTTTTAGCATTTTAACAGCTACAGTTGCCGTTTGATCTTGATTTTCTCTGCTTATCCCATAAGCCTCAGCTCTCACCACTTGACCAAAACAGCCCTCTCCAAGTGGTTTCCCTAAAGTCAAACTAGCACAAGAGAATTCAAATAAATAGTCAGTTCACCATCATATAAAAGAAACATATTTTACAGCTATGGTTGCTAGTGCTACTTACTTCTCTCTTGGATACTCCCAGTCAGGGTCATAAGGTAGTTCAAACTCCATAACTCCAGCCAGCATTGGGGAACAACTGGAGGAAAGACGAGCCACCCTCATCAGTGACGCACTTGATTTTCCAGAAGAATTGGACTCCACAGAATACTGAAATAGGGTCCAAAACATACAGGATTAGAAACCAGAATGCTCTGCTGAATACCATGTTCTTGGGGAATTATCATGAGGATTGTTCAGAAGTGTCATCTTACCTGTCTGCGTAGAGGAAATTTGGAGAGTTTCTGCACTGGGAGCGTATCAAAAGGCTCGCGACTGGGATGAACCTGCATGCGGCATAGGACCACAATAACTATGGCCATCACCAGTGCCAGGAAGCCAGATGCATAGATGATGATGTCAGTGTACTTGGACTCCGTAAGGTCTATCTCCTTGGCCACGTCCTCCTCTGTGGAATTGATAAGTTTTCTTTACTCTTACACAAACAGAATATTTATGATTTGTGTCATCAATGTGTCTATACAAACAAATCTACCTAATAAGACTGTAAGCCAAGCAGACTGATGAGAGAATCCAATAGAGTTTCCTGCCAAGCAAGTGTATTCCCCAGCATCCTCCATTGTAATATTGGTAAGATATAAGACTTCCACTTCAGACATGTTCAAGCTTCCTGTCTGAGAAGGTGGAAAAAAACAATCAAAATTTTTATTAATTCCATACCGATCTGGTAATGTGATCTACCTCCAGAAAAGTGTAATGAATGACTCGCTAAATACCTTCACGATCTTCACATAAGGAATGCCATCAGGCCCATAACGGCTGCCATTCATCTCTATGTGCTTTAGCCACTGGATGTGAGGCTGGGCATCACTGTAGACTTTACACAGGAACTGGGCATCTCCACCCACTACAGCTGTAATGTTTTTGGGTAGACCAGCTTGAAGGATGGGTCTGTGTGGAGAGCGTTCTGAAAAAAGAAATCTGAAAGTTCAGTACTTTGATACTATATTCAAAAGATATTTACAGTTCAATCTAAATTCTCAACATCCCCCCATTTGAAGGAAGACCTAAGGCACAGGGATAGACAAGCGGCACAGGGATATTCCAATGCTGATCAAGGCTCACTAATTAGTTCTATGAAGGGATTTTTAGAACCAGGCCCATGTATTGGGTCGCTTTGAAGTCGTTGGGCTCTTAATTTCCTGTTCTTTCCCCCCTGTCTGCTAGGACACAGCAGTTGACCCCATGCCGGACTCTTAACAAACAGGTCTGTCACAGGTCAGGTAGAAAATTGGTCTGGACGCCTCAACCCACAGCGCTTCCAGGCACGTACCACAGACCGATGCCAACCCCCCAACCCGCATTGCCCTGCTGTGATGATATTTATTGCCCTTTTCCAGTGTAGTTCTTAAATATCTGTATAGACATGTAGAGCCTCGGGTGAACCCCGGTGCCTGTGGTGCAGCAGTGTGCCCTGTGGCTCTCTCTGAGGTGCATTTGGTGCCTGTCTCGCTATGTGACGCCACTGAGCTGCTGGTACAGGATCTCACTGATTTGATGCTTATTGCTTCTGACACTTGCTAAGCATGGCAGACTTGCGATGGCTCCTCGTGGAGCCAGGCGGCTGTCTAGAGCAGGCAAGCAGAAGCCCTCTTACCCAACACGTCCAAGAGGTAGGTGTGAGCAATGGACCCATATTTGTTTTCCACCACACAACTGTAGTTCCCACGGTCTGAGGGAACCACACTCTCCATGACCAGGCTCCAGTGTTGATGTCGTAGCTATGAACACAAAATGGCAATGTGTAAGCATGAGGCGGTGCTGATATTTATTGTGAGATTTTGAACAGTTCAAGTTTGTTGGCAAGTCTCCAACAAACCAAAATATCTATCTCTCACCTTGATGCCTCCGATCCGGTGCTCTCCTCTGAATTCTCTTCCATTCTTTAGCCAGCGAATGGTGGGAAGAGGGTTCCCTGTGGCAGGGCAGCGGAATTTGACAGTGTTTCCAGCTGGGACTGCGTAGAGCTTCTTCTCCATCCTTTGAGTAAGAGTCCAGTATGGTGCTAAAATGTAAGAAACAATGGTACATTTCAAGCTATCACTCTGAAACTGAAACGCAAGTAAACGCAACTGAATGTGTAGTTACAATAAACACTAACCTCTGGAGATGTAGACCTGATCATTTTCAATCTCAGGACCAGCGTCATCAATACCATTGTCCTCATCATCATCTCCTGATCCTACAGCATCTGCAAAGGAGCATTAAGGGTTCAAGTTATTAGATGAACATTCAAAAGAAAGGGTTATTATAATAAGACTATTAATCTTCTTAACGGTCAGAACCAACCTGTCACTGTGATAGTGAAGTTGCGTAGAGCCTCTTTGGTGCCACGCAGCATACACACATACACTCCTGAATCTTCATAGGTGACATCCGCAATCTCCATGACTGCTCCCCTTATCTGGATACGAGCATTGTGTTGCACCCGCAAACCACCCTTGAACCACTGGACAGCTCCAGGACGGTTTGTGTCACAACGGAGTTTTAGTACATCTCCAAGCTCTAGAAGTAGATCCTCTGATGTTTCCTCAGTTGGCTCCTCTGAAACTTTTTGGACAAAACATGAATGGCACCACTATCACACTTAACTGAAGCTTACACCTTAGCTGTGACCTTTTAACTACATTATGTGGTTTGTCCTACTAAATACTCGTTATATGGTTTTCACGGCAATAAAACGCCAATGGCTGTCAGAGAATGATGGTAGATCAGCCCTGAAGATGAGAAGGTTAGATGTTATCAGATGCTATGGCTTACCTGATGAGACTTCCAGCCAGGCAGAGCGCGTTGTTTGACCAACTGAGTTTTCTGCCTTGCATACGTACTCTCCAGCATCTTTCACGGAGACATTCACTAAAGGAAGAATGTTGACTTTGGAGAGGTTCTCAAGAAGAGGCTGCGGGGGAAACAAATGTAACATTACTCCCTCTTTCTTTAAGACAGAAAATATGCACAATAGAGGATCTTTAAATCACTTTCTCACCGTAAGCGCTGTAAAAAATGGTGATCCATCAGGCCCCTGGCGATTGCTGTCCTTCTTGAACCACTGGAGACGTGTTGAGGCTGGCTGGTGGAGTTTACACACCAGTTTCACATGTCCTCCAACTAACACAGTAGCATTCTCAGGAAAACCAGGAATAAGAATTGGTCGAGAAACTCGGATATCTGGCGGGATGGAGAAAAGGAGGTTTTGAACAACTACTCCTGTAAATAGTCTGTAGAATAAACCACATTTAATAAACACTTCTAATTAACATAACTTCTCACTAATTGCTAACCAGAGCCTTTCTCACAGAGATCACCACTGTTTTGGAGCAAATCAGGCAAACAAAGCCACAAACAAAAGAGAGAACAGAAACACAATTCTTAGCTGAGAATGACCCAACTTTGACTTCACAGCAGTGTTTCTTGTGGCCCGGAGGTGAATGTAATTTTGAGCATTTGAGTGAAGAACGCCCCCTAACCAAGCAATGTCACCTCCAGCACTGAAGCATAACATTCTTCCACCAACACACTAATGAACTTCACTGAATAAAACTAGGGCCTGGCCCGTATCTGACCCTGAAGAGGGTGTGAATGGTCAGCAGGAAAATAAAGGACAAGCTAAACAAAACACACAAACACATGCGGTCACCAAAAATAGCCTGAATGGCTCAACTGGCAAACTTTACATGAAAAATATCCCTCTTAAGGACACATTTTGTAGGGGCATGCAGTCTACATTTTTAGGTTTAGCATTTATCATAAGGTTTATCATAAGAGGGTAATTTGCAATCATGAAGTATCACAGTACTAACGGAATAATGGAAAACTCCATTAGTCCAATAAATCCACAAAAGACTCGCGTTGTTTCTGAATTTAAAATGTGCATAAAAGTTATAATCAAATAATTATATAACTTACTAGCTGTAGATAAATCAAATTATTACTATGAAATGCTTGTTTTTTTAGTTCCTCTTCAACAAGTTCATTTATGCCTCTTCTTGTTCATTTAGCTCTGCATGTCTCACTTGCTTGGGTGGCTCGGCCCATTAAAGTCTTACAGTTGTCAAATGACTTTAATTTCTCCTGGCAGGAACTTAGTGGGGCATTGTTGGGCTGCACCACAGGGATTTTCAACCTTTATCACCTTCCTAGCACTGTATGTAGCTCACAAGTGTTCAGAGAAAGATGCTTTTAACGAAGACTTTGCCCCAGCATTGACAAGGGTCTACATCTTATCCCTTCATTCTCTAGACCTCAGAATGGTGCACTCAGGGTGAGCATATCAACAGCCTAACATAAATAGCCACATAAAGCTTTTAGGTAATCCTGTGATTTACAAAAAATCCTCTGATTTGTATACATGAGGCTTTTTCACACAAAAAACTCAAAGCCAGTTCTGTGTAAGTCTTAGTAGCTCTTGGAGTTAATCGGATACCTCCCTGGCAGGTACAAAATCGAGACAACCCAGTGTTTGTACAATTAAATAGGAGACCCATCTTGCCCCAAAACACCCCCCCCCCCCCCCCCCCCAACATCCCACAAGCCCCTGTTACTGGCACCGGGCCAGACAGATTTACACTTCCGAGCCTCGGGGCTTTGGAAGGATCAGGTAGCACTGTTTATGGCTCAAGAAAATACTGGGATTCTTTTACTCTCTAAACGATTACATCCTCTCCAACTTCCCCTGGACTTAAATTCTTCACAATCAGCTCGGCTCCTTTTATCATATATTGAATATTCATCAGATAATCAAACCGTTTTAAGTACAATTCTAAATATTAAGTAACATTATCAACTTTGTATTTGTATTTTATACTTGGAAAAGTTGGATTTGGGTGATTTCAAATGAAATTGTTAATTTGTAATCCATACCTTTTGCCCGGACTTCCCTAGATGTTATGCTTCTTGAAAACGCCAGTTCCGTGAAGCAGATGGTAATGAAAACTTTAAAGATGCTCAACATCTTGCTGAGGTAATGTTTGTGTGTGTGTGGAAGACAGCTGGTCAGCTTCAAATGCTGACTCCAGGCATTGGCAACCTCACTGTAGTCACAAACCTGAGAGAAAACAGAACTGATTTACAATTCACAGAAGCTATTGTGAAAGATGAACCTTTAAAATGACATAAATGCATAATGCATTGCACATCCCAACCCTGCCCACTAAACCACATTTGGAAATGAATGTCCTATTGTACACCTACATCGTTGTTAGAGATTGTCTACCTCCTCTTGTACATGAATAACCCTCAGGTACGAATGTGCAGCAGTTAAGGACAGTTGTATATGAATAGAACCTGTACAGCGTGCTTTTGATGGGTCGTTTCAATATAAACACGTGAATTGGACCCGGAACATCTACGATTGCAACAACTAATTGTCCAAACTCTGAACTTTTAAAAAGGTATAAACAGAAATCATGTAGCCTACATTGAAGATTTTTCCACGCATTAGCTTACTCCGAATGTGCTTCTAAAATACTTATTTTGCTCAGCATGAGAGATAAATAAGAGCAAACGTCACGAGGGTACGAGGAGACACATGTGTTCTCAAAACATACGAGAATTTCACACCAGAGTGAGAGTTTGGTTAAGGTAAATAAATCCGTTTACAAGTGTGAAACCAATTGGTAGAGTTAATGAAAGTTATTCTGCGCGAGTAAACCTAAACCGAACCAGAGTCAGAAAACTGCAATTGAATGTAATCAATAAAAGTTTTCATTTACGATCCAAAGCAAGCATTGCGTTTTTATACGAAATTCCCAACTGCGCCGAAATAACGCTTAAGCGAAGTTTAAACTAAACATTTACAATTTATGCTACTATAAGTCCATAAAAATTAGACCTAATTTGCAGTTTAATTTATCTGAAGCAACTAATTACTTAATAAATAGGCTTATACAAATATACATGCAACGAATCTGACCCTAAATTTACCATTTGCAAAAAAAACAAAAACAAACAAAATTTACCTATTTTCTTGTGCACTTTGCCCGGTCCCTATGGGTTCGATGAGGCAGTACTTAGTGCCCTTGGATCGCGGTGGCCCTCGAGATACTCATGTGTCCTTTTTCCCCCTTACAGATTCACAATACTTTATCCTTGGAAATCCAATAAGCAACTTTTGGGAAAGTCTGAGTTACGCTGGTAAATCCATTTAAAAAATAAAACCAATAGACAGATAGTGCAAGGGTAAGACTACTAATCTTCGGATTCAAAGTCCAGTGCTGCTTTCCTTTGATGAGCTTCTACGTGTCTCGCGCTGTGCTCGTGAGCGCTCCAGACTCCAAAACCGCTATAAATCCACAGAAATCAACGACGCGGGGGATTTAGATAGTGTCTATTTTTTCTTCTCAAAATGTAAAAAAAAAAACAACAACAAAAAAATCCAGCCTTAGATTGTGTGAACGAAAGCATCCAATACCAAATACGTTGTAGCGTCCCTCTGTCTTATTTCACATGAATAATGTGATTTGCGCGCACTGACAGCGGAGTGGGGTTTTGCGCGCTCGCTCTCTCTCTCTCGCTTGGGTTCCTGTAGAATGATTTGCTCCACACAGCTTAGGTGAGTTTAAAACTGAAGAGCCCGAAGAGTCTCTATCTGGCAACTCTCTGCTTACACTCTGAGGCAGAGCAAGCGTCTGACTGGCAGTGGGAGACAACAGCACTCTGAGGGGAAGGTTCACAACAATGGACTAAAACCAGAGGGAGAGAGAGAGAGAGGGGGGGAAGGGGGTGTTAAATCCCCCACCCACAAAAACAAACCCCCAGAGGCAGACCCCAGCAACATAGACTATTTATATTAGAGATAGATAGATAGATAGATAGATAGATAGATAGATAGATAGATAGATAGATAGATAGATAGATAGATAGATAGATGGATAGACAGATAGATGTGTAGGCTACTCTTTGTTGGTTAGAAACATTATGTTTGTTATGTGTTGTTTTCCATCCTTATTTTGTGAAAAACTTTCCCTCCCAATTGAGCAATATTTTAAAACAACGACACTGCTTTTACTTTTTATGAGAGTTTAAAAAAATATATATATTTCTTTATAATCTCTGAGCAATTACACCAATTTTCTCTGGGCATTTTTTTTTTTACTTCCAATAAATAATATTTTTTACTTCAGATATTAATAGAAAAAAAATCATCATAGAATAGATTGATTAAGGTATTGTAAGAATTTAAAATAACTTCGTTCTGGACAAAAACAAATCTGATATGTAAAAAGTAAACAATCCCACACTTATATGGTAAATAGACTGACTAAATAACTCTAAATTACACCTAGATTTATTGCATTGTAAATAAGAAGGAAAAACAAATTAGGCAGTTCCTTTGAAAAGTTCACGAGCTCTGTATTCAACAACTGTAAATGACACCTTTCCTTAATTACATTATTGTGTTATCTTTCCCACTAATCCTTTCAGACGTGACGTCACAATGCACGCGTAATTGATTTATTAGTTGGCGATGCCAGGAATGTCTTTTTAGAAACATCGCGCATTTTCTTCTTTCTTGTTCTTTTAATTAATGGATCAACGTATTTGCGACTGATCACAGGCTACGTTTGTTCAAAATAACACATTATTATGGAAAGTAGGCTAATAACTGTTTCCTGTCCACGTTGCAAAGCATCTTATAGCGCATATTAAATTGGACACGCGGTTAATGTGAAATCTTTAAAAGAATTGATCATGGTCAAGTTTCCGCGACCGTGCAGGTGTTATAATGAACTAAAGCCCGAGGCGGAGAGAGTGAGGCTTAGAGTGCTTACGAGAAGGATCTGAGGGGAACACTTGGTTTGAAATGATCCCGTTTCTCCCATTCATCAGCGGACTGTGGCGTAACGAGCCCCGCGGTCAAGTCCAGAGGAGAAGAGTCTAACACGCACACACACACACACACACACACACACACGCGCGCGCGCGCGCACGCACGCACGCACACACGCACGCACATTCATTTATCTCGCATAACTAATAAAGATGATCAAACGCATTATGTTGATCAAAGGCTAAACATTACTCATGAATAAATAAATAAAGATGGATGGATGGATGGATGGATGGATGGATTGATAAATGAGCAGTGTGGCACGCTGCCTTTCTGCTACCTGGGTGAATAAAAGAGAGATTCTGCATGTTGAAAAAGCTTGTCTTTTCTCCTATTCCTACTATAAATCACTGTCCATCCCGCTCTTTCCCTCTGTCTGTTTATCTCTTACTTTTTCTAATTTGATCCTCTGGCCTCTCTCAAAAAAACGCTGACATTCCCCGGAACAATGGCAGATTTCCCCCCACCATCGTCCTCAGCTTGTGTCTCCAAGGCCAGGAATTAAAGCACTCTGGAGCAACAATCGGCCCCTCTCCCAAATCCCACTGCCTGGTCTTTGTTATGTCCTGCTGAATGTGAATGCCCCATTAAAGCCTATTATCTTGAGCTTCTCCGTTGCCCTGCAGATCCACTTCTAACCGTCCCCTCAAAAGAACTCTCTCCTCAAAGCTTTGGCTGACCAGGGTAATCAGGTACACACATTATTTCATCATTATATCTAGTGCTCAGTACTCGAAAAATATCAAAAGCAACTGCTTTTGCCCACTTGTTGCACACAATTCTACATGTTTCTAGATTCGAAAGTCCAAATGTACAAACAAAAACGCAGGAACAATTTAAGCTGTAAAAGATGGTCATTTCTTGACAAGCTCACAAACAAGAGGAAGAACACCAATGACCTCAGCCATTAATAATTTCACATTACTCTCAACTATGCCAGGAATCCTTGGCTTGAAAACACAACATCTTAACCAGTCACTATTGAGTTTCCCTCCAATGAAAACACCCTCAATTCCTGTCACGTATGTTGATAGCCAGTGTTGATGTTTATACTGCATTATTCTAACTGTCCAAAGTTCACTCATGTTACTGGTGTTGGGCAACGCATACACAATTACAAGTGTTTGTGCAAGAGGCTGACTGAATGTTACTGTATTACAGTTCAAACTGTACGAGACAACCTCGGAATGACATCACCGGAGTATACACTTTTTGAAAAGTTTTAGAATTATGAAAAGTATTTTGGTATTTTGCTGCTCACGGTTAGGTTTAAGCTTTAAATGGATAGATAACCGGAAAATTATAATTCTGTCATTAATTACTCACCCTCACCAAATCTCACAAATCAAATCGTAAAATTTGCCCAGGGCTAAAAAACAGTGGGAAAAAAGCTGTTAAAAAAATGAAATAAATACATTTTCTGTTTTTTTTTCTTCTTTCTCTGAAATGTGTCACTTTGATTTTCAGTGACATTGCTTTAACATCAAATATGCAAAAGTTCAGATACATCCCAAAGATAAGCTGTTCCATATATATATGTTCTATATATATATAGGCCTATGTTCTATATATATATATATATATATATATATATATATATATATATATATATATATATATATACTGTATATTTACATACATAAGTTGTCTCTCTATAACATTAACATACCAAATTTGACATTGTACTCTTACACAATATATATTGTGTAAGTTTTACACAATATAAATGGGTAAAAACATAATTATCTTTATATTTTTTGAAAAGCGATCCCATATTTGGAGGTCATTGCAATTAAAAGACCCCGGCTAACGCAAAGTCAAAGGGAACGCAGCATGAGAACCACATTCCCCGAATGCATGTTGGCAACAAATCAACAGCAACATTCTTCTTGTCCTCCCCACCTCCTTCTTATCTGATTACATTAGTGATACGCTGGACGGCCCTTACGCCTCGGCCAGCTGGGAGACCTGAGAGAGTCTGAAAGTATTGATACTTGCATAACTATGCTAATGAGCCGCTCAACTGATGGCTGTGATAGGGGAGACAGTGGTGTGAATAATTAGCCAGGGTTGTAGCCAGTGAACGGCCTATAGCAACAGAGCATGTGAATGCAAGGTGGGGCTGGTCGCTCATTAACCGCAGCACTTGTTGGTCCCAGGCTATTGTCTCGGGTTTGTGTTAATTATTAGCTTGACTAGGCCAGACAATGGTGTGACTGAGAGGTCTACTTTGTAATGCAAGTTGACTTCTGCTGCCAAACATATTCTGCGAGGGTCCCACACCCAGCTGTTTTTACAGAGATGGATATCCCTGCAGCCACTGTTTTCTCTGCTCGTCTTCTTTTCTTCTTCTTCTTCTTCTTTTTTCATTAGAGATGAGGGTACTCTAGATGAACCTTCCCTGAACTCATCTCTCTTGATGAATCTGATAGAATGTGTGAATGATTTCTTAAAGCAGGGGCATATGTGTTAATTGACGAGAGCGAGTGCCAGAAGTTTTAGGTCATCCGCATGCGGTCTCCATTTTAATTAGTCTCCGTTTTAATTAAACTCCTTAATTAATCTTCTTTTTCACTTTCTGGAAAAAAAGTTCAAAGAACAAATACTTCTTTTAAACTTTATTCTGTGGATCATTACAGCCTTAGATATGCTGCCTATGTTTAGTCTAAAAAACAACAACAAAAAGGTTTTTAAAATATCATGGATGGATGGATGGATGGATGGATGGATGGATGGATGGATGGATGGATGGATGGATGGATGGATGGAAGGATGGATGGAAGGATGGATGGATGGATGGATGGATGGATGGATGGATGGATGGATGGATGGATGGATAGATAGATAGATAGATAGATAGATAGATAGATAGATAGATAGATAGATAGATAGATAGATAGATAGATAGATAGATAAGTAGATAGATAGATAGATAGATAGATAGATAGATAGATAGATAGATAGATAGATAGATAGATAGATAAGTAGATAGACAAGTAGATACATAGACAAGTAGATAGATAGATAGATAGATAGATAGATAGATAGATAGATAGATAGATAGATAGATAGATAGATAGATAGATAGATAGATAGATAGATAGATAGATAGATAGATAGATAGATAGATAGATAGACAAGTAAATAGATAGACAAGTAAATAGATAGATAGATAGATAGATAGATAGATAGATAGATAGATAGATAGATATATAGATAGATAGATAGATAGATAGATAGATAGATAGATAGATAGATAGATAGAAAGATAGATAGATAGATAGATAGATAGATAGATAGATAGATAGATAGATAGATAGATAGATAGATAGATAGATAGATAGATAGATAGATGATAGATAGATAGATAGATAGATAAGTAAATAGATAGACAAGTAAATAGATAGATAGATAGATAGATAGATAGATAGATAGATAGATAGATAGATAGATAGATAGATAGATAGATAGATAGATAGATAGATAGATAGATAGATAGATAGATAGATAGATAGATAGATAGATAGATAGATAGATAGATAGATAGATAGATAGATAGATAACCATCAATGTTACAGAGAGAATTTCAGGCTCTGATTTCCCCGTGTGTGTATCTGTGTCAGTATTAGTTAATCATTATTTAAAACTCCCATTCCCTGCGAGTGAATTATGGGAATGCATCATTGTCTCATTAAAACAACAATCCATTGTGTGAGTGTAACAGCTCTCGTCATGAGGCAATTCACACTCTCACTCCAGACGCAAGTCCTGATATAGCCACGGCAGGTATACTTACACACAGTATATTGGGTCTCTATCACACACACGTGTGTATTTACAGAGAAATTCAGTACATATACGCACACATGTCTGACTTATCCTGCAGAATTACTCATCCAAGCATCGCCTAAGCAGGACAGCCCTTTGATAAACGTTGCACATATGAACGAATCAAGAGATTACACTCTGTAAATATGTTCCGAGCTGCGATGATCTCGGGAGGTCCCGTGTGTATTTTGGTTCACCCTGACAAGCTTTTCATCCGAGGGCCTTTCTTTTGAGGATTATGTCCAATTGCTATAGATGTTATCTCCATGGAAACAAAACCATATTTGGTGGAGTATTGATTACAGCTGAAAACAGAAACAGAGCACCCAGACAGTAACCCCGAAGTCCATGTTTATGTTCATAAAGCTTGCGCTAAAGGGATCAAGACATGCGCAAGGAGAAATAACATAGTTGGAATTATATGTAACTGGATCTTCCCAGATCATCCAGATCTCAGAGAAACTGCCCTTTTTCGGGCTATATGTGATGCGAGGCATGCTTGCTGCGTTTTTGAAATCCCGGTGTTCTCCGCTTCCAAGGTTTTTGGAGACGTCCAACATTCGTGACTGATTGTTTTTTGAGCTGGAATCAAAGTGCGCCGAGGCTCGAGCCAGATCAAACCTGACTATTTTAATGAATCAACGCAAGCTAGTGAATATTAGCTCGATGATGTCCTTCAGATCGCTTCATTCCCAACTGCTTGTGACAGATTCCTGAGATTTCTTTTCATTAAGAAGGTGTCTTATGAAGACATTAAGCCTGTTTGACAACGTCACACTATCCTTTGTTGGCTCCACCACCCCCTTTGTGGACCGGCCTTGAGGGGTTCAAAGGGTCGCCATCCCCGGTTTGAATTAAGGAGTATCCAGGGTTCTTCTCCAGGGCTTCCTGCTGTGGCCTATCTTCAGAGGTAATCCAGGGGGATCGGCTCAAAGTTCTCAGAAGCTTATTAGATCAGGCCGCTGAAGAAAGCAGGAGCTGGAGGTCGCATTGTTTGGCCTGATTAAGAGCTTCTCATCGTTTCTGAGGAATCTGGGGAGCCCTGAGTTTGCCTCTCAGCTTTTCTCTCATGTGACACATTGTTGCGGGATAAAGTGAAGAGTTTCTTTTAACGGCGGCTCATGTGTTAACAATAGGATGTGCTGAGATTAGACTTTACTTCTTCAGTTTTACCCTTTAAACTAAGATTTTGCTACTGCAAAGTAGTGACACAGGTGGCCGCCACTGATAGTAGCTGTCGTCATGACTGAATACATCTTCACCCTGTTGTAACTTGTTACCCTTTTTGAGTGCTTGATTTTGATGGATCAATAATGGCATTCTGATCTGAGGTACGGTGATTTTGTATAAAGACCGATAAACTGGCCACAAAATGTTTCTGCATTGCTGCTAATGCAACACAATCTCATGGCAATTTGTAACAATTTTACAGTTCGGAAAATTAGTGGCTAATTCGTATGAATTTGTACGATCTCATTCTATGTTTTTGTGCGATATGCTCACGCCCCACTGATTATTAGCTCTTTCGCCACCATTGACGGAAATCTATGGCTTTCAGTGTTTTCACTGTTAAACGGTAGGGGGCGCTATAACACATCTTCTGAAAGAGTAATAATAATAATAATTTGTTACATTTATATAGCGCTTTTCTGGGTACTCAAAGTGCTTTACATGGAAGGGGGGATCTCCTCAACCACCACCAATGTACAGCATCCACCTGGATGATGCGACGGCAGCCATATTGCGCCAGAACGCCCCCCACACACCAGCTTACTGGTGGAGAGGAGACGGTGATGAAGCCAATCAGTATGGGGATGATTAGGAGACCATGATGGACAGAGGCCACGGGGCAAATTTGGCCAGGATGCCGAGGTAACACCCCTACTCTTTCGAAGGACATCTTGGGATTTTTAATGACCACAGAGAGTCAGGACCTCGGTTTAACGTCTCATCCGAAGGACGAGTACTGAATCTTCGGATCAAAACACAGGCAAAAAAGAAGCAGAAACAAGCGATAGCAGATGTAAGCTGATGCATATGTAAAATAATGCGATCATAAACATTAAACAGCATAAATCAAAATTGCCCAATGTTACTGAATGAAATGTTGACCCGGGTTGATTTATAGGACTGTGAAGCTTTAGGGATGTTTATGGACTCAATCTGCTCCATCAATGTTTTGTATCAAATTCGTACATGAGGTCGTACAAATTTGCACGAATTAGCCACCTCGTAATATACGTACGAATTGGTCGTGAGCGTTGAAAAATTGCATTTTTATCAAAGACTACATCCATTCGTACAAATTCATACGAATTGGGTAACTGGTAAAATACGTACGATTTAGCAAAAATAGTACGAATTTATACGAGTGAGGCCGTATGAATTCGTACGAATTAGCCACCTCATAAAATACGTACGAATTGTCGTGAGATCGGGTTGGATTTTCTCCGCTTTTTGCACAAAATTTAGCTTTTTTTATGATTCAAGTGTTTCTAACTATTTTGAGTTTTGGCGAATTGGTGGCTAATTCATATAAATTCGTATGATTGCATTCATACGTTTTCATTCAATCTGCTTACACTCCATTGATGGTTTGGTTTAGGGCTAAAAATCTTACATTCCTGTACAAATTACATCGTACGATATCACCAACTCGTAAAATAAAAAAAAACCAGTTGAAACCTTCAAACTGACATTATATCAGTCTGCTGTTTACTAAATGGATGAAGTTCATATCATGCTTCAATGTGCTGGTTTATAGGGGAGGTAGTAATGATGATTGATGTGCTCTGAGCACTTGAAACAGTTCATCTCGATAAGCCAGCCTCCAGTGTTTTGACCAGCAGGCAACAGGTGTGCCTGCGGTGTGCATGTATGCATCAGAACAACACAATGATCTTGCTTATAATAGCCCTCCCACCCCTGATCTACACCTGGCCCCAGGAAGCCACGGGTGGGTGCCGAGAAGAAGACCCTCTTAAAACCCACTGGAGATCCCATATCTCGCTCTCATGACCGTAACCCTCGGTGGCGCGTCGCTCTTGAACTCGTCCCCAGAAGAGAGAGGCAAACCGCCTTCACATTCTCCTGAGACAAAAGGGGGATGGTTCCCGTGGGGTGAAGGTTTTTGGTATGTTTGGATTTTGAGATTTCAGTCACGGTTTGAGAGACAAAAGGACCTACACTCCAAACAGAGACAGGAGGGACCAGGTGCCACCTGGAGTACAGCATCAGGGTCTTGCTCGACAGCGCCAGCGTGAGACTGGACCAGCAA
This sequence comes from Phoxinus phoxinus, assembly GCF_949152265.1. Classification (NCBI taxonomy): domain Eukaryota; kingdom Metazoa; phylum Chordata; class Actinopteri; order Cypriniformes; family Leuciscidae; genus Phoxinus; species Phoxinus phoxinus. The sequence goes on along the minus strand of NC_136892.1, from coordinate 10,285,808 downwards.
AGACATTACCCATGCTTTTAAGATGTTTGAAAAAGGCTTATTTTATATTATTCGATTTTATATTGTTTATTATAGTTTCATTTATTTTTATTTAAATTTGTATTTACATTTCAAATAAATACACACTCGGCTTGGTATTCAAATCGTGATTGAATTCACACTTTATTAAGAATTATATTTAGAATAAATGTTGAATGAATATGACTTTAATCTGTTAATTTATATTATTATATTTTACAACATCATTGATAACAATTGTTATGTTCACTTAATTTAATGTTTATTACATTCATTTACATTAAAAATAAAAATGGTTCAACTTTAATTTAAGGTGACATAGTTACACATTACCGCATGTGCACTGTAAAAAAAAGTTGCTGCCTTTAATTTAAGTACAATCAACTAGGATGTTTAAGTTATTTTAACTTAAATTACATTAAACATAAAAAAATTATTTGAATCTTGTATAACCTATAAAAAAAGTTGATAGTTGATTTACTTATTTTAATGAGTTAAAGCAATGTTATCAGAGTGAATTACTATAGTAATAACAGTAAATTATGCATAATTACAAGTAACAAACCCTAAACCAAACCTACCTATAACAGTAACTCTATAGTTAGCCTACATGATAATTAATATTACTTAGTATACAATGTAACTACGTCACCTTAAAATAAAGTGTAACCTAAATGTTTTTTTAATACATTGTTGTTTTTTATTATCAATGGCTTTGTTTGCTTTGTTTTGTGCTTTTTTGTAGTTGTGACTTTTATTTATTTTATATTATCTTATTTATATTTTACACTTTAAATTCAATTAAATTCTTTTTTTGGTTTAAATGAAACTTTTAAGCTTATTTCCATGTTAAATAAATATATTTTCCTGATTGTTAGTTCACTCTCCCTGGAGATTTCCCGCAGTTTTGGGTGTCCACATCTGTGCCTGATTAGCACAACAAAGGAAGCCCAGCGCCTCTTGCATTAATGAGAGCTCCTCCAAGCCAGGGCCGAGGACCTCAGCACAATACACCCTGCAAATTACCACAGGCTTCTGGAGAAGACGCATTCACATCAATGGCAGCTCCTGTTCTACAGTTTACCAAACCAAAATTACATCTGAAAACCTCTTCCATAAACCTTAACCCTAAGAAAATTCCTCTCCAAATCATAATACTACTCACTCCCACAGTCCTCCTCTATTTCCTGGGAAAGACGTTGGGGAAATAGGAACGAAAAAGACCATAGGTCCATTGGTGATGTGAGCACCATTGTGTTCGGTATGGATTCAGCTGCTTAAGAAGAGCAAACATGGATGACATTTGAGCTGCGCAAACAGAGCGCTCCTTCGTCTGTTTGTCTTTGCATGAAACGTGAGGAATTGTGGAATGAAACTTTTGAAGAAAACCTCAATTTTAGTGTCTGATTGATCACTTTTTAATAGGTTATTGGTTTTGAGCCGGGGTCATAATGGAGCGCTGCAGTGATGACGTATTTTGTAGGCCGACTCGGAAGTCAGCATCACACTGGTTCCCTCCACAAAACCCAATATGATACCATTGGTTTTTAGATTATTGCATAAGCTCTGTGATCAATAAAAGATTCTTCTTCATCACAATAATCTTCACAAATGCACACAACTTTTATGAATTGTGAAGCCTATATAATCGACGGAAGCAAAAAGATAAACGTAGCCTAACAAACTACACCACAGCCAAACTACACCTACACCACATGGCTTCAGCGTATCCACACAGTAAAAAATATTTTATGATCAATTCGTTATGACAACATTTGTTTTTACATTGCTTTAACTCATCAAAATAAGTTAACTTGATTTTGTATAAGTTATACAAGATTCAACTAATTTTTTAAGTCAGTTTAATGTAATTTAAGTTGAAATTACTTAAATATTCAAGTTGATTGCCCTTAAAAATTCAAGGTAACCACTTTTTTTTTTTCACAGTGTACCATAAAGAAACTCTTTTAGTCTTTATTTAAAAACATTTTCCCTTAAAGTTCGACTTTCAGTTTGCAAGAGCGAGATTATAAACACAAACAGACTGTAAAAGTGCAGCGGACTATAGTGAGTAGATGCGTTTTCCTGTTTAATGTCCCTGACTCACAAAATATGTGGTCCCATTTTGCCAGCAACTACCTTTTTTAAAACAAGTAAGCTTCAAACAAATAACAAGAGGGTTTTACTGATTTATTATAGATAGGTAATAGAATAAAACATGAACATATCTTGAGCTTCTATTAACCACGGACCTTATTTCAGACATTTAACCAGAAACCCATTGACTTCAGGACGATGGAAGCGGAAGTGCTAAAATGCTTACTTGTTTCTTGGGTTTGGCCTACAAATATACATCATTCCCGCAGACCTCTTTTAGACATGTTGACATGGACAGTTATAATCAAACTACAGCAAGGTTACTGTCTTCATCTGTCTGTCTAAGTATACATGACACAATTCATAATCAAATAGTTGAATGGCTATCAAATCGCACCTCACAAAATGTTCCTGAAGTCTGATGGAAGTCTATGTTAGAAGTGCATGTAAAGGCACTTATCGAGTGTCCTGTGACAGATAAATGGATCGCAGGTTAATTTCCAAGGAAGAGCACATGTGCCGCTGACATAGCACTGTATGCATAAATCTCACTGTAAAAAAAATATTGTTGGTTTAACTTTTTCAAGTTTTAAATTTTGAGTTCATTGAAATTAAAAAAATTGAGTTAATTCAATGAAGGAGCTTGGTTTAACATAGAAACTCAAAATATTATGTTATCTGAACCACATTAATTATCAAAGTTGATTTGACGAAAGATAAAAAGTTGTGATAACAAATCATGAATTTGTTTTCTTTACAGTGAAGTATGAGTGAGCAGAATCTATCTTCCCTAACTAATACAACACACATTGTTGCTAAAATTGGATCGAAAACTGTCATATATTATCCTTATATCAGAATTACAATACTAAGCTGTTGCCTAACATGTTCATTGTGTCTGCTTAACTGAATACACAATGTTTACAACCCAGAGAGCAACATAGTGTCGGCCCAGATCCGGCCCACATCTGGTGCGTGTTGAATCCGACACAAGTTTGCTTTCTGGGTAACCATGAAACTTGTAGCATCTTATACTGCCATTACTTTTACACACTCATCTCTGGCTGATAACACTGAATATGCATATTCCGTGAAGCTGCTTTGAAACAATGTTGTTAAGCGATACATGACACAAGGTCAGTAATAATCAAGCGCGGGTGCCGAGTGCCGAATGGCTGTTAGAAACGTGGCCTAATGTCAGAACAAGGTGCTAATGTTCTCCAACAACGAAACGATGATTCACGACCGATCCCACATGAATGGTCAATTAATGTCCTCGGTTGCTAGTGTTTATTACCCTGCCTAAATGAATCGGGGGCCTCCCCGGAGTCTCCTTCACCTCCCCTGCTAGCGAAATGAGAAACAGCAAAGGCGCTTTTGCTGATTTGCCGAATCCGCGCTGTGTGGTCTGGAATAGAGGGGGAGAAACGCCTGACTTTACGGGCTTCAGTAATCGGCAGGCGTTAAACTGAACAATTAGGCGCTGGCTATATTGTCGCCCGGTTTATGGCTCTACTCTGGCTTTAGCTCGCACAATATGGCTCCATTCAGTCACTCCTCCCAGCCGCTCTGGTAAGCGGGACGCAGAGACACCCCTGAGCCCAAAAGAGAGGAAATTACAGGTATATGCAGCTAAGCAGCTTAGTGTACCGTTACAAACTGAGCATGGGTAATGAGACATATCAGCGCCCCGCGGCTGGAAGGATGGGACTTCTCATTAGGATGTCTTTCTGGACGTTATGGAGAACAGGTTAAAGGGCCAGACCCCTGAGAGAGTGACACCGGTCTCAAATGGGATCAATCGGGGCAGATGGCAACGGGGCAAAGGGATTATTCGTAGATAATCTGTTTAATGAAATCTTTAATGTTGGAACTTTTCTTGAAGGTGGTCTCAGTTATTGGTCTCAGTTACCCTAACATTGAGTATTTTGTCTCCTTGAGATTGGTAAAAATGTTTTATGTATAATAGTAAAATATAACAGTAAAGGTTTACAATAGGTCCCATTAGTTAACGTAGTTTCCCTTTATTTTTCGATAGTCCACTTTTAAGACATTCTACCATAAGTAATATGTAAACACACTATTATTAATTGTTACTTATAGTTAGTAGAAAGACTATCAAAATTGTGTTACCGTTAAAAAGTGTTACTATTAACGTCAGTTAATATTCTAACATTAACAAACAATGACCAATTTGTTAAAGAATTTATTGGTAACACTTTACAATAAGGTTCATAGTTAACATTTAATTTATTAACTAACATGAACTAACAATAAGCAATACATTTGTTACAGTATTTATTTAATCTTTTTTTAATGTTAGTTAATAACAAATACAGCTGTTCATTGTTTGTTCATGTTAGTTCACAGTGCATTATCTAATTTTAACAATTACAACCTTGATTTTAATAACGTATTAGTAAATGTTAAAATTAATGTTATCTAAGATTAACGAATGCCTAAGAAGTATTGTTCATTCTTAGTTCATGTTCAATGTTGACTAATGAACCTTATTGTAAAGTGTTACCAATTTATCAATCTTTGTTGATGTTAGTTAAAAAAAACTGTTTATGTTTGCTCAGGTCATTAAATAAAATGAACAAATCCGACATTTGATTTTAATAATGTTTTAGTAAATGCTGAAATTTAATTAACTAAGATTAATGACAAATATTTAACAGATGTTTTAACATTGTTTTAACTGATAAAAAAAGTCAACTCTTTTATAAGTTTCTTTAAAAAAAAAACAGTTTAATGTAATTTAAGTTAAAATTACTTAAACATCCAAGTTGATTGTACTTAAAAAATTCAAGGCAGCAACTTTATTTTTATTTGTTAGTGTTTAAGTATTTTTGGTAGGTCATGTAAACTTATGTGGTTAACTAATACTAACAAATGGATCTTATTGTAAAGTGTTACCAATATAACATATGGTAAATAAATAAAAGCTGTTTTTATACACTATATTTATCCAGCGTCTTTCCTCTACATTTTCTGAACCGGTGGAAAGCCACAGGGCTTGGGCCCCAGAATGACAGAAGGTGAGAGTGTACGTGATGTGTTTGTCGACAGATCCGACAGGGCCACAGCTGCGGGCCGACCTCAGGGTCTCCCGAAAGGTGTTTGCAGTCGGATGTAGACCCTCTCCATCATCCCGAAAACTGATGACCCCCCTGACAGTCCCCTGGCCCCTGTGGAAAAATGTGTGTTTTGCGGAAGACAAATGTGAGCCAAATTTGCCATAGAGGATGATATTTATCTCTGCTGTGAGACTGAGATGAGCAGCATTAGTTTAGTATATCTGATGGGTACATGAGTGACTACGCTGAAAGGGTTAATTCACCCAAAAATGAAAATTATGTAATTTACTCGCTCTCAAGTCGTTCAAAAAAACACACACACAGACAGATATGATTTATAAGCAGTTCAAAAGCCGACACCAAAAAATTTAAGGATTTTGTATATTGCCATCTTTGTGACATTTTTGACACACACACTCACACACACACACACACACACACACACACACACACACACACACACACACACACACACACACACACACACACACACACACACACACACACACACACACACACACAGATATTTTGAAAACCGTTCCAACTATTTTGTTCACTCTGGACTCACATTAACTTTAATGTGTTTTGGCGTGGTAATGAATATGACAATGTTATGACAAATTTAACATAATCTGCAAGTGTAGTTTTTTTTTAAGATTTAAGATTCGAGGTACACTACAAGTGCACATACAATACAATTAGGCACACTTCTTTTTCACAAGTTACAGATTTGGAACAACGCGAGAGTGACAAAATGCTTATTTTTGTGTAATCTATACCTTCAATTGTTCTTTTTGTTACAATGCATACTTTTCGGTTGCAGAGATGTAGAAATAAAACTATCTTGGTGTTTTTTCATGCCCCGTCGAGTCTTCCGCCCCATGCCAGTCTAAAAATAGCAGCCCGTGCACTTGTGGCTTGTGATGGCCTGACTGATTGCGCTGTAGCGGTCTGTGATTTCAGCTGAGCAGAAAACCATATCGTTTCCGTGCGCCACGTGTTCTTTCCCCTGTTGTTTTACATGTGGCTGTAAGTGATTCCAGGCGTTTGCGATGCACTGTGACGCAGATTACGAAATGTAAGTCAGGGTACATTGCACGAGAAGCCTTCAATTCACCTTCTAATTACTTTCATTATATCTAATTATGTCTATTAATTATCTGTGAAATAGCCTCAAATGCACAAATGGCACCGATTTGTTAAGTTCAGGACGTTTTATTCGGAAGGTCCCGGAATGGTTTCCCTGGTCAAATACACTGTTGGGGAAACGCATAGGTCGTAAGTGATGGCAGCTGCTGTGTTTAATATGGCAAATCTCAGCTTCCTAACCATTGGCTGGGTGAAGTGTTAATGCTCCCATGTGATGACAGGACATAAACAAAAAAGATGGCTGAAAAGGGAAATAGGAAAATGGTTGAGTTGTCAAATAAGTATTAAATCGTTCATTTTTTCTGTCAGTAGATGCTGTGAGATCCTAGACTCATAATAAATGATTGCGTCTGTAAAAATAGACTAATTCTGAAGTCTCAAGGATACATTGGTCCCCGAAATAGAGGATTTGGACACACTGTAAAAAATAATCCTGTAAAAAAAAAACAGTAAACTACTGGCAGCTGTGGTTGCCAGCATCATACCGTAAAAATACGGTGTTACTGTTTTTAAATTAACAGCTAAATACCGTTTTATCAGCTACAGTATAAAACTGTAATTTAACAGCATATAGCTGTAACTGACAAAACAGTATTTAGCTGTTAATTTAAAAAACGGTAACATTCTGTATTTTTACAGTATGATGCTGGCAACCACAGCTGCCATTATTTTTTTACAGTGGCAATAGTTTACCCAAAATTTTGTATAATTTTCTCGCCCTTCATGTTGTTCCAAAACTTTCTGCAAATTATTTTCAAGCTGATTTTTTGTTCTACTAACATTTGACAACCAGAAAATGTCACAAAAGTGTACTTTTCGGGCCAAAGTTTCCGGGGGCCCCAAGTTGATCCCTGTAATAAGAGCAACTCGTTTTAGATAGAAGCCACTACTTGTACAAATCCTCAGCTAGTGATCTTAGCTCAGCACTGAGCGTCAAAGAGAACGACAGAGCAATCCAATGAGCAAGTCAGGGTCCGAATCCTCCGGTAGTGATTGAGGGCCAGGTGGGGGCCCTTTCAGCTCAAACGGACCTTGAAGGCGGCTGATTGAATTCCCACTTCCTCTCTGTGTTTCCCTCTCAGCGGTGTGGACAGCAGGAGTGTATCCTGCACGGCACTTCATTCTGCTCCACTACTCTTTCCACACTCAATGTGCTTTTTGTTCCCCCTTTACACACTTTTTACACACACATACACGCTCAGAGAAGAAGGACAGAGGAACTCACTTAGGTTTTACAGTTATGGTAGACACTTCAGTTGAAATGAAACAGAACAATGTTCAACACTTCCATGCAGTGTGAGCTGCATACTAAAATAAAAAGTATGTGACACAGGATGCAGTTTGCAGTCACATACTGTCACATGACTTAGGTAGGTTGTTTGATTAATTTAATGATTTAAATTGATCTAATAATGGGTTGAGAAGATGTCAAACTTATCATGCTGGTGAAAGAAGGTCATGTGCATTGCATTGTGGGATACATTATTCCATGTGCACATTTTGGAAGTAGCAGGTAATTCGATTACTCCATGCATTCCTACAGTTTACAAACTACAGTGGACAGAATACATACTGCTTACTTCAAAAAACGTATCACTGTCATTCTAAAGATATTCAAAAAGATTCCACCAAAATTACACACACGAGAACCAATCGAGACTGTATTCATTTCTCACTATCGTGACTTAATTTTCCTATGATCTCGATATAACAAATGTTGCCGTCTTGTGATTTTCAACTCAATGCATTTTGAGAAACTGTTCATCAACTCACCATTTCCCTGGTCAGCCGCAAACCATGCAGATGTGTCTTTGACAATAGTCTCCGTCTCAAATGTCAGACACTAGTTTAAAAGTGGTCTATCACTGACAGACATGGAGTTATTTCAGTCTGAGTGTCTGATCAGAGTAAAAACCAACATTCTTGTCCATGACAGACATCCCACCTCTCCTGGAAGGTCCTGGGGTCTCCTGCATTATTGATAGCGGCTCCCTGACGCCCGCAAATCCCAGAAATCCCAGAAGCCTGTTTCCAGCTGGTTTTAAAGTCCCCCTGTAGTCAATTGTATCCCTTAAAACTTATCTTTGATCACCAAAATTCCTTATTAAATCTTTTTTTCCTTGAAATTAGTTTTTGCAGTGTGGGATGTCTGCCATGATTATACTGAACTTACTGGTAGTAATGTTTTTTAAATAAAGGAAATTAGAAAGAGTAAGTAGAGATCTGAATTTTTTGTTATACATTAAAATCATGAGGAAAATTTAGATTAATTTGAGATTAACAAAATAATAATTGTCATATCGAAATCACAAGAAGTTTAAGTCAAGATCAAATTTTTCCTAATCACAAGAAAGATAGGTAGCGAGAGAGAAAATCAAGTCGCAATCTTGAAAAAGCTACTTTTGTTGTGTCCAAACCACAAGAAATTCAAATTGAGATCTTGAGAAATAACTTTTGTTGTTTCAAAATAACAAGAAAATCAAGTCAAGAGCTCAAGTCAACAACTTTTGATGTGTTGAAATCAAAGTAAAATCAAGCCTTGATCTCAAGAAAACAACTTCTGTTTTGTCAAAATCCTAGGAAAATCCCGTCAAGGTTTCTGAGAAAGCAATTTTCGTGTTGTATCCAGAATTTCAAACTGAGATTTTGAGAAACAACTTTTGTTTTTTGAGAAACACATTTTTATTTTGATGTGATCACAAGAGTATTAAGTTGGGATCATGACAAAAGAAGATAATAGAGCTCCTGAGCAGAAACAGATCTGTGAAAAAGCTTGTACTATGATTCTGACAACGCTATCTCACGACCAATTCGTACGAATTTGTACGAGTGATTAAAAGGTGGCTAATTCGTACGAATTTGTACGACCTCACTCGTACGAATTTGTACGATTTGTCTAAACCCACGTGACGGTTGGGTTTAGGGGCGGGGTCAGGGGTAGGTCATTCGTATGAATTCATACGATTTTGGCAAATCGTAAAATATGTACGATTTAGCAAAAAACGTACAAATTCGTACGAGTGAGGTCGTATGAATTGGTACGAATTAGCCACCTCGTAAAATTCGTACGAATTGCCGTGAGATCGGGTTGGATTCTGAACATCCATTGTGCATTTTATAATACGAAACATTCAGAATATACACATAAATGGTCGACGTGTTGATCTTCAATAATTTCTGAATATTTTTCAAGCATTCCTGACATAAAACATCTGGAGTGTTGTAGAACATCTCATAAGGCCACAATTATTTTTCTCTAGATCAATACCCTCTATTTACGCTTTCCTTCGAAATCAAGCAAAACCCTGTTTACGACTCAATGTAAGTCTGTAGTAGGCCGACCCAAAAAGTGCACCCTGCATCCTGTTGCATAGACATGTATCTATTAACATTTCGGTCTAGACCCCTCGGTCCCTGTTACATAGACTCGGAGGCACCATAAGTATCCACTTAAATTTATTGGACTCCCTTAAAACCACAAACTCAGTGTTGAGCTGCCGGTTGTCTGAGGCCCCTCTCTCAACACCCGTGTAGTGAAAGTCCTGTCTAATAACAAGACGGACGTGGGCTGGGGCGACGTCAGCTTTCGGATCCGGCTGGTCCGTTACAATAGACTCCTGTCACCGACCCCTCCACCACGGGATTCGGAGGGAGTGTCTGGATACGAAGGCCAGGGTTGGTGCTGTTCATCCAGGCAGAGAGCGGCCCCCGGGGATTACGCAGGGGCCGACGGACAGACAAGCCGACTGCAGCGCCATGCCGCCATCCACTTTTGAGGAAATGACCCCATGCTAAGTGCTGCCTGACATACTAGAGAGGCTGGTGATAAAGTAATTGGCAAACGTAGAGACTAATCTCACTTGTTGAGCATTTACAGGCTGATCTGAAGCTCTGATAAGCACAACCCAGACTGCTAACCTGCATATCTTAGTCTTGCGCAATCAACCTAAAGACTTAAGATGAAGTTCTGACTAGTAATGATGAGAACGGTTGAGCAGGCTAGACTTTGAATGCACTTTTTCAAAGTATTAGACGATAAAAGTGTCGTTAAAGGAATGGCTTATCCAAAAACTCAGGCATTATTTACAATATTTATTCACCACTATATATGTCACGAAGTGGCTCTAGTCACATCGTCTTTAATCATAAATCCAACTGGGAACTAACAGGAGATCACAGGGATAATAAGCATTGCAAACAATCATGTAAAACATAGACAAGACCGAACAAAGAACAATGAACTAAGGGGCTTAAAGTTTTTTAGCTTTTTGTATGAATGTTAGTCTTAAAGGGATGGTCCGGAGTAAAATCAACCTAGGGTACTACTTTGCACCATGACCTCGAGCCAAACACCCCCCCCAGAAGCCTTTTTTTCCTTGGTCGAACAATATTAAAGTTATAGCTTATTTAGAGAAATCAGCCGAATGGCTTAGTGTAGGCGCTAACGGCTCCAAATATATATCTCGTAAATTACCCCACTAATAATGTCCAGAATGGTACCAAACTACTATAGTAGTGCAAATATGTTCTGTACTCATAAAACGAGGCATTGGAAAGTTTTTAAGTACATCACAAGTTTATTAAAATAACACTTGCCTGATTGGTTATGCTACTGCTAAACCGGACGTTGACGTCACTTCTGTGATTTGAGAAAACTCAGTAAAAGTCCTGGCAGAAAGCGAAGCATAAGGATGTAGTGTGATGACGAATCTGCCAGGACTTTTTTTTCTAAATTTCTCTCGATTTCTCCAAATAAGCTATAACTTTAATATTGTTCGACCAAGGGGGAAAAAAAAGCTCATGTTTGGCTCGAGGTCATGGTGTAAAGGACCCTAGGTTGATTTTACTCCGGACCATCCCTTTAAGCTTATGGATAAGCTGGTGTGTTCCAAAAACAATGACAAAATTTGCAGTTACTGTAGGAGATATAAGCATTCAAAATGTATAGTCTCTCACTTCCGCTAAAATGGGTCACAGATTTTTATGACATCACCGCGGACTTTACCTTCTCATCACATCTTCTGTCCAATCAAATGCTCTCTAGAATCTACAGCTCCGCCCACTATGCTATAAATACCACCTGGCCAAAGCGACCGTTGACACGTCACGGAGCAAAATGGGTTGAAGATTTGTGTTCGGTTGCTCAAACCCTCTTAACGTTGGTTAAGAATGAAATGTCTAGAATTTATTCACGCCTCTACTATTGAATCCAACCTATCCTCAGCGCTCGGATTCGCTTCCATGGTGCTGTCAAGTACGACTTGCAGTCTGTGAGGTAAACTAAATGCTATTGGCTATTTGAAAAGGGGGAGGAGCCATTCAAAATGTCCCGCCTTAGCTTCCTGTTTCAGTTAAAATTACGTCAACGATATACAAAGCTGCGCCATCCAAGGCACTTCAGTGGGCCTTTAAATTCACACATGGACTAATCAACATAACATGGAACAGGTGCATAACTCAAATCTGAAACCATAGCAACCAACAAGAAATGATAACACAGGCAAACAGGAAAAGGGGAAACAAAACCAAAACACAAATTAAACTTACATACCTTGACAATAGGCTTCTTGTCCAACCCAATGTGCTTTTTTTTGTGTCTGTTCATAACCAGAAGTAGATTTTTTTTAGTCCATACAACTCATGTTTCCTATGAACGACTTGTTAATGACTTGTCAAGTAAACATCCACCAAAAATGTTGACGTAATTGCGGGCAAATTAATTATTTTCTTTAAATTATAGTCACAAATGGGAGATAGATGCAAGTATTTCATCTGATTATCAGATGTATCCGATCTTTTAAAATCAAAATGAAAGGATTCTTGGCTGTGCAATATAGCAAACAATTTTCTTTTTTTATTAGTAGTATGAACTTTTTTAATAGATTTTTTGAACACTTTTACTTTTATTTTTTTAAAACTGGGTAACAATTAAAACATTTAAACTTTTGTCTAGCACAGGAAAAAAAAAACAGCATATGGGTTTGAAATCTGAATAAATTATGACATAAATTAAATTTTTGGGTGAACTATTCTTTTTAAATGGTCAAAAGCTTACGATAACACTAATCATGCCAAAGTCCTGACATACAGAGGAAGACATGCGGACTGACACGGCTTGTACACAATGTGTATTGAATGAGACAGATGTTTCCGGATCATCATGACATATGGCCAGTCAGTCAGTGGTCTGGTCATCCAGTAGTCATACTGACTGAATGAGTCACTCTTTGTGGCTTTTTCATCCAGGATATTTCACAACGGAACTAGGCTGTGGATTAGAAGTGTGTGAAAGAGTTCTTCCGAGAATGCAAACCTCATTTTCGTGCTGGCTAAGAAAACAAACACGGAATCGGAAGGGAAAGTGAGAATTGTAAACAAACTGTTCTCTTCTTTTCCCGGGATTTTCTTAATTGCACATGGAAAAATGGCAAGAAGAGATCAAACCGATCTTTACATGTGTTCAGCGGCGCCCTCACATATTTAACGCTTGTATTCTTTTGACGCTTGTATTCGTCTTGTTAAAAAGAGGTAATGAAAACAGCCTCGCATTTCTGCAGGCGACATAATCAAAGCCTCATTGGCTGCTCTTTGAACACATCTTTATTTTTGCACATTGACAGAACAAAGCTTTGCTGGAACCAGCCAGAGTGGCCCACACATCCATTCTGTAATTTATGGATTTGAAAGAAAATTAGTTTTAAAATGCAAGATATTCTAAAATTAAACCACATCAGAAAGATGCAGAGCCATTAGCACAGTTCAGGGGTTAGTAAGCAATATTGAAATGTAATGGTAAGAAACTCTGTAAGAAAAGTTATAGAAACTCACATAAAAGAACTGTAATAAAAACTATAACTAAAACACAGATTTCAATGAATAAAATTGGACAAAAACAGTACTAGTATATTGAACAATACAACCAATAAACTATAGTCAAACAAACCCCTAACCCTTTTTAACTTTTGACATGCAATCATCTTGCAGTTTGTCACATAAAACAGGTGAAAAATCCCTCAGAATTACTTCGGAGGAAGGACCTAAACCATATAGAGACCAAAATATCAACATATTTTGTTGATCCTGGAACAACATTCGTGTACGAAAAAGTAGTCCTAACCATATTCCCTAAACCCCACCCATAAGTTATCCCTAAAATCAGAGGGAAATCAGGGGAATAAAACTGATGTAGAAGAGCCTAAACCTGGTTTGTAAGCCTAAACTTGAAATAAACTGTAAACTTGTCCCTCAAATCTGATTGCTTGATTGGAATGTTGTTCCAGGATCAACAAAGATGTTGACCCAGGAAGATGTTTGTGGCGAGCGGGACGAGGCAGAGGGCCGTGGGAGAACGGCGCGAGGCCAGTGGCGTGATTGATATTGATACGAGACCGGTGCGTCGCGCAGGTGTCGTTCTTTATCAATCACTCCCGCGGCCCTCGTCCTGCTCGCCACAATGTTGTACTAGGTTAAGTCGGGTTATGCAAAATATCATTGAGACAAGCAACCATCCAAAACACACCTGCAAGGACCTAACAACTCAGAACACCCTACATCTTAGCAGTGTCTCCACGTTTTGTGGGCAACCACCACTCATGATCTCGAGCTATTTATTAAATACAGTTCAAAATGCATACAGTTGCAAAATAAATGAAAAATAATAGGCTACATGATGTGGTTTCTGCGTGATTTCCAGTTCAACCAAAAGGGCCCTTATTTATCTCGCCTAACAGACTTGGAGGAGAGAGACGGCGAGTCCAGGGAAGTGAAGCAGACCACATTGAATCGCTCCCGTTTGACACTAATAAGCAGATAGGTTCTCCAATAAATGCTGGTGACATTTAAGAGCAGTGCCAGCTGTTTGTGGAATCTGTGTGGAGAATGAAGGGAGGAATTAACCGGCTACAGGAGGATCCTGACTCCCTGTATACTGCCTGTACACACACACACACACACACACACACACACACACACACACACACACACACACACACACACACACACACACACACACACACACACACACACACACACACACACACACACACACACACACACACACACACACACACAAACCCACAGAACACCAAGATCCGGCCCTGAATAGACTCCACTGGCTCAGGTTCCATAACTTCCTGTCCTCCTCTTCCATCTAACCAAGGGTAAAATATCATTTTATTTCTCTGCCCTTACTTCCAGTAAAATTTGGGAAGGGAAAAGCGGGAAAGAAAAAAAGGTTGTCAGGAATATATTTTGATTTCATAGACTCTTGTTTTGAATATCCACAAACATCTACAAAGTTACAGAACCACAGGGCAATGAAAGGTTAAAAAGGATAACAAGATCTTTCTCTCAAGAGAACAAAGCATCAGAACGGTATGAAGAGAGAGACAAGAGAGAAGAATGTACATGTTCAGTGTGTGCTTGTGGTCTCCGTGCCTCATGTCGTGTTCGGTGGGGGCTTGTGGTTACTTCGTTCTGCGAGGGAGACAGACTGACGGCGACCCGACACATGTGGCCCGTACAGCTCGAATTCCTCCTGACCAGAGAATCAGTTGAGAAGCAACCGCCGAGCATTGGCTGAATAAAAATGACTCTTGGTTTAATTTCATTCCTCTTTTTGTATTCTATACAGTGCAATAGTCAGGCTCTTGGAGTAAAAATCCCATTCATTTTCTCCAGGGGAATTGGATTCGAATGATAACTTGTAAATCATTTACTGTAAAAAACCTCTCCAACTCAAAAAATTTCAGTTAATTTTATCAAGTCTGTTACCATGTCTTACAATCAGAAATAATACTTTGAGACAATGGAAAGATGTAGTTTGTTAGTTCAGTGATTCGTGGAAAAACTACATTACCGATGATTTTGGAACATTGTGCATTGTATAGTGCCTGTCCACTCACATGAACGAATGATTTAATAGAGTTAGTTTCCCATGTGCTCCCAAATTACTTAAATTTCGTACATATATTCTTATTTTGTAGTAAACTTAATACTGTTTCTATATACATAATCAACATATTTAAATCAATAGTTTTATATTTCTCCTTTGTTTTTATTGAATATGTAATTTGCAACGCTTCTTAGGATTGTAGTTATTTCCTAAGTCTTTTTTTGTCCGATTTTAAACTGTAAATTTGGATCAAATTAAAAATTTTAAATCCATTTGTGACAAATGAATGGGGAGAAATACTTCTGGAGCCAATATGGCTGAAAAAGTAGACAGACACATTCTATAGGCTACATTTCCACTGAATCTCTTCTTACATTTTTCCAAGAAAACGTAAGTGGTCTGTATACCAACTCACTATCATGATGGTTTTGGTTGTTGTGTCTGGGCCACTGCTAGTTAATGGGGTGAAAGGTATTGTTAATTCTCGAAACTCTCTAGTCTCTAGATATAGCTCAAGACCCATTAGTCTATGTGAATTTTTTGACATTTGATGGACTTCTATAAGTCAGACCTATGACCAGCTTCGTCTCTATACTGGCGATCTTGATCAGAGATGAATCCGATCTCTAAAAAAAGGAACTGGATTAATATTTGAATGCTACCGATCCAAAATCTGATTTCATACTTGTGATGCAGCCTGAATCATAATGACACCGTGTTTGTTTCGTTGACCAGAGGAGAACTGGCTTCCCGACTAAGCCTGGTTTCTCCCAAGGTTTTTTCCTCCATATCACCTGATGGGATGACTACATTACTTTTTTCTGCAGAACTCTCTGCTTTATAGATGAAATGAACTGATTCAAAAACAGATGATCTTTACAACGGAGCTGAATCAACACTGAACTGACTCAGCTGAACAATGACACTATTTTACTTATAGAGCTGCTTTACAGCCGGAATGAACTCTGTTGCATCATTGAATCATCTTCCTGTTATCACTGTAAAGCTGCTTTGAAACAATCTGCATTGTATAAAGTGCTATATAAATAAAGATGACTTGACTTGACTTCTAGGCAAAAATCTTACGTTTTTTTACTTACAAAGTACAACTCGCAATTCATTAGTAGCAAAACTACTTAATTCATGTTTGTAGCACAACCAGTGTGGGACAAGTTTGGGTTACATTTTATTTTAGAGTGACATAGTTACATTGTACTTACTAAAATAAGTACTGAGTAATATTATTTAATGTACTAAAGAGTTATGGTTAGGGTTTGGTTTAGGGTTAGATATAGGGTTAGGTAATTATGCATAATTTACAGTCATTACTAGTACATGTAGTAATGTCTCACTACATCACCTTAAAATAAAGTGTTACCCAAGTTTGGCATAAAAGTTTAATACTTTGGGTTAGGGCCCAGGGGTTTATTAAATCAATATTCATTATTATGAGTAATAGTAAGGGTGATGATTGCTAATTGTGCACAGCACCAAATACATTGGCCTTGCTCATAAGGTCACTAAAGTGTTTGTTTGTCCTTCAAGTGCTTTGAAGCATGGTTTCGCATCTGGTTCTCAAATATGTGTGCTGTCTTGGTTTGGCACTTGCATGCGGGTAATATGCGTCTATTTAGAATATGCAGTCAATGTGTCCGAACTGACAGTTAAAACACTGTGACACACCAAGCCGACGGCATAAATCAAACCCTGTTGCCGTTTTTTTGGCCGATTGTCCAAGTCCATGATCAATTTGTATACCCAAGTATGAATTAAAAGTTCTGGGATGTGCTATAAACTATGGACTGTGCATCTTACGTTACTTAAACGTACACCAGAATAGTTCAGTGCAGTTTCATCTGGCGTTCAGAACAGGCAGAATCCATTGAGTCCAGAGTCAGCATGCGAGTGAGTCCTCAGGACATTTGGATGATTCTGATTCTACAATCTTGATTGATGTGACTGGACCGGCTTTAGGTCTTCAGAGAGTCAAACTGGAGCGCTGAGATAGTATTGCAGATAGTTTACACGGAAACTTCTGAACCCTGTATTTCACCTAATTAAAGGAGACCTTAGTCTGTGTGTAAAATGCCCACGAGACCCTTGTTAAGAAAAAGAAAATTCTGGGTTTGGATATCTGAATATAAGTGCCATTGACGTAGTACGAGCAAAATTGCATGCAACTAAATAATTTCTCCGTGATCCGCTTTCAAACAATTACAGACCTCAGATCCCACAGAGAATTTTAAATGTACATGTTAGATGAAATTCTGATGTCAAGAAATAAGTAATCACCCCTTAAACCGCACTTTTAATTAGACTTTGGCGCATTTTATAAACTGCGGTTTCCCTTCGATAGTTTGCAGGGCTGTGAAATGCAGTGTGAATGCGACACTTAAGGTGATTTATGTTCCACTTCTTCTTTGTCCCGGCAGCTGAGTTTCCACACAGTTAAGTGTCTCCCAGTAACCACAAAGTAAACTGGCTTTGTTAGACTATTCTTTTGTTTTTTTATTACTACAGCGTACTCAAAACCTCTTTGTTTTGTCTCGTCTTTCTGCCTATGTACAGACACAATAATGAACACTCTCAGCTTGGTGAATCATTTATGAAACTTTTCACTTTAATCACAGAGTCGAGAAAGTTCTGCCGATACACTTGTTAACCACAGGACATTTGCAGAGAATGTCAATGAATTTCAAAAAAAAAAAAAAAAAACACAATGTATTTTGTATTTCTGTAATCGTTTCCGTAATCAGGATGAGGGGTAAATGTTATTTGCGGTGTTTTGGTTTTTCTCCGGCCTGGCGACGGGAGAATTGAGGCTGAGGCTGGGCCATCATTGCTTCCCAGTAGAACTCCCAAACCCGACCAGACGCTAATGAAAACCTTCCCTCTCCGTTTAACAGCTCATAGATAAAAAAAAGGAACTCGAGAAGAATAGAGACAGTGCCAAACTCCCTATCTCGCCCTCTCAGATTTATTCTTCCACTTCGTGGAACAGGGATCTTGTCTGTCGTTTGAGCTTTGCCATTAAGGGGAAATCTGTGACAATATTCAAATGGATCAAACTGATTCTTAACTATCACTATAACTATATTCAGAAATTCTAGCCAAATATATATATATATAGTTAAATATGTAAGCCAATATATATATATATATATCATACATTCATTTCTTATTCAAAAAAAATATTTTAGGTGGACAGATCAATACAGAAATTTAGGATGTTGGAAAAGAACAATGTCTTTTCTGTTAACCAACTGCTTTTTAATCTTCACTATTGCTTCAATGCCGCCATTTGTTGCATAGTGACGTGCATGTTCAAGTAAGCCAGATATCTAGCCAGATTAGTCAGTCTCGCATCAGTGACTCTCAGCTGATCCATGTCTACCTATAGGAATACGGCACCTATCACTGTATACATATCTAAGCTCCTTCAGTATTATCAGCAACTATCACGTTGCTCAGGAGCTAATACCCTCCTCCCTCCCCAGCTCCACCTCTCTTCAGTCAGGATTTGGCATTCTGATTCCCCCTTGAATCAGAATAAATTCTCGAATTATGTTGTACTTTAAAATCTTGAATTAATGATATCTGCAATACATTCATGTTGGTTCTGTTCTGTTTACCCGAAGGGGGGTTATTGCTGCTCTCCTGCTCTTATCCATCCTAGGCTGCATGGATGCCCAGGGAGTTCTCGCCCAGAACAGAACCATGCCGCCAATCCTGATAGAAATGCGCAGATTCTGCGCAATACGCTATATTTAATATTTCATGATGACTCACAAGTTGAGTATTTACACTAATTCTGCACAGATTTGGCTTACACGAACTTCCCCAGCAAAGTGAGTAAACATAATAAGTAACACGCCAAATTGGTTAGTGATTTGACAGCGTTACCCGCCACAGTTGATTTTTACCCGCATTTGTCGGGTTGACGGTGTTAATTTCAAACTCTGACTATAACTAAACCCTATGGTGGTAGCATCCACATCTGGTTGAATCACTCTGGGGTGGGCCGTAGTTGTTGGCTAGTGTGGCGGCACAGACAGGTGATAATGAGGAGGCTGTCTGCTTTTACAGTAGGGCCGATGTGGGCCCCATGCAGCGGGGCACAAGGACGGCGTAGACCTCGTCAAGGACTACCGATGGGGCAGCAAGGGAGTGATTAAGTTTTTAGGGAGCTGGCGGGCAGATATGGGGGTTAGAGGCTAAAGAGAGGGGATTTATTAGGGCTGTAAATTACAGTCAGACGGCTTCCTCCTTCTCCCTCCCCGCTTCCTTTCCTCTCACCCTCCCTAGCTTCTCCACAAAGTCCTCATAGTTCCTGAACCTCTCCCCAAGTTTAAGGGGGCAGTAGAGACAGAACCCTCCAGGCTCAAAGGCGTCTTTGTGCACAAGAAACCGAGAGAAAGAGAGCGGGTGAAAGATGGATATGAGAAAGAGAGTCAATCATTTGCTTTGACAGATTATTGTGACCTTTGTGAATGTCATTAACACTTCAGTCAAACAATCAGGCTTTGTCAGGGGTTGACACATCTCCTAACTGACCACTAGGGTGAACTTGAGTTAGCCGAGGAGATGGAAATACACTGCATGCTGGGTTTTATTTTATTTATTTTTTTTGGGGGGGGGGGGATCTTTGGAAACCCCCCTACATTCAGTGAACGTCATCTTTTCATTCATAGCTGGACAATATTCCAGTAGCCTTAGTAAATAGAAAGTGTAAAACTACACAAGCAGACATTAACTGCATCCGGACATTTATTTGGCGTAATAAATCATAATATTCCATACTCCCTCGCCTGAATCCTGAATAAGCACACTATTTCACCTTCAACAGAAAAGCACTGTTGCATACTGCAAACGCTCCACTTTTGACTGGTGACTGGTGCTTCAAAAGCGCTTTCTTAGGTATACGTTTACAAGACAACGATGTACTAAAAACAGAAACAAAATTTCCTTTTCGTTTTTCACGTACAGACGTCACCGGTGTCAAAAATTCCCCCTGTGAAAACAATTTAAAATGCTGTATTCTGCTAGCCTGGTTCTACCAGACTCTTGTACATTACATTTGTACAGAGAGTCTGGCCTCTGTCCATTGACAAGCGTTAACTTCCTTGAAGGCGGGTCCTCTGTTGAAGTTTAAAACTATTGGATCTGCCCAGAGTCACTCTGGATCTGCCATAACCAATCGCTAACGTTTGGCTCAACGTCATCGTTCTCAGCCACTCCCTCTGTTCGCTGATTGGACCTGCAAAAAATTGATCGGAGAAAACCCAAGAATATACCACAATCCCAGAACTAGGGCCGTTTCTCAATACCAAGTACGCAAACTTCGGACTTGCGACCTTGGTAGTTCAGACTTGCCAAGTTCGACTTAGGAGAACGAACTCCAGAGGACAAGAGGACGCAAGTCCGGTTATTCTGCAAATGGGACAGCTGCAATTTCTGCAAATTGATCGCGTCACTCAGCACGCTCTGGCTACTCCGGTTATCTCTTTATGTATATTTTAGGCAACAAAAACTAAATATGGTATAAAACAACACTCTGCCTCTTTTCATTTAAAAAAAATCTTAAACACATTATGGCCACACAAATGTGGTTCAGGCAACGTGTACATTGATTATCTTCACTGCATAACAACACGAAATAAAACGCAACCCTGCTTCTTTTTGCTTTCATTTTAAAAATATTAAACATTATTGAACATTAAAACTGACATTTAATAAACAGACGGGGTTGTGTCATTTTATTTTATTATACATGTACAGTGAAGAGAATGTATAATAAAATAAATATAAAAAATATTATATATATTTTAAAATATATAGCCTAAAATAAAATTACACAACCCTGACTCTTTTTGTTAAATGTCCGTTTTAATGATCTGATATCCAGTATAAAAGTATAAGTAAATAAAAATAAATAAAGCAAACAATTCAGTCAAACATAAGTCAGCTTAAAATAGCCTATAGATAGCTCAAGTTAAATAGCCTAAATATATAAAATTATGAAACTTCACTTTGCCCTCAGCCAAAACGATTTGCCATGGAACAAATTATAGATTAATGAGACCAAAGATCGCCCGTTAGATATACACAAGACGAATTATATCTCATGTTTAACCACTAGACTAAAGACACCAGAGCCAGCGGCAGACATCAGAAGCACTAGCCGAGGAAAAGCTGTTCCAGTCGGGGTTATTGAGCGCTGAACGCCCGGTGATCGCCTGGATCTCACAACTCCGAAAAAGTCAGATACATTTTTTAAATAGGCGCTATCTTTATAAATAAACCACAGATTTGAGCTTTAAACAACTACATTCTCGACTGAAACACTCTTAGAATTACATTTCGTGACACGATAACAGTAGTATTTTGATATTACCCGGGTTTTCTCCTCTGCCATTGACGCTTGCTGGTGGGACGAGATGCATTCTGGGATACCTGTCTGTCTCAAGTTTGCACAAGTCACCTCTACATGCATCCTCGGTAAAAGGGCGGATCAAGAACACATCCGGGGATTTGAACTGGACTTGGCTAGATGTGAACTTTTGAATTGGGACAGTACTTGGGCAGCGACTGATGACGTTTCACAAGTCCACAAGAACACAAGTACAGACAAGAACACATATTGAGAAACGGCCTAGTACTGAAGGAAAATGAAAATTGAGTGGAAGTACGTAGGAGGGCGGAGCCAGGCTAGTATTCTGCTGCCAGGCCAGTTGGCGATGTCACTTTGTAAGGAAACACGATAAGCCTATAGAGCTGGTAAGTCCCGCCCCCTCCGTAAAACCCCGCTGGACCTCAAAGTTGAAAAACCGTCAATGCAAGTGAATGGGAGAAAATAATTATTTTCTGGTCCCGTTCGAATTGTGCCATGAATGTGAACATATGTTGTCTGTGAATTTTTTATATAATCTTTCATGTTACAAGTTTGACAGTATATGGTATGATTCGTCGGCTAGCAGTTGTGGAAAAGACATAACGAGAAAGACTACATGTCGCCTATGTGACGTCACCCCATAAAGTTGACTTACCCGTGGTTTTCGCCAACCTCAACGATTTTGTCCTCTCCCTGAAAGAAGGCGGTGAAGTGCACCAAAGACACAGCCATGTCTAGCGGGATCCGTGAGCTAGAGCCGTGAGCTAGTGGTGTTGATGTTTCAAACGCGTCGACAGCAGCGAAGAGTTGTAGTCCACAAAGTGCTCTCACACAAAGTCTACCCGTATCAAACTTCTACCCGCTAAATTGTCGCATTCTTCACACGAAAGATTATATAAAAAATTCACAGACAACATATGTTCACATTCATGGCACAATTCGAACGGGACCAGAAAATAATTATTTTCTCCCATTCACTTGCATTGACGCTTTTTCAACTTTGAGGTCCAGCGGGGTTTTACGGAGGGGCGGGACTTACCAGCTCTATAGACTAAACACGTAATATCAATGCGCATGACGTCACCGGTTTCACAAATTTGCGTTTTTGTAGTTTACATGGAGACGGTAACGGTATCGTTTTCAAAAAACCCGTTTTCGAAAGTTTTCATTTGCAGGCCCCCAAAATGCAATTGTCGTGTAAATGAACAGCCAAAACGCATAAAACGTTTTTTAGTTCCCCTTCCACCGCAAGGATCACAGGTGATCCTGATTTTTTTTTTTTTTTTTTCATTACTAGTTTAAAACATCACACTCTTACTTAATCTGGACAATATTAGCTTTATTAGGATGGTTTAAAACTCCAGCTTCGATATTTGACCACTGTTTATAATTAAACTGGTTTTCAGTGACATTAATTTCTTAATTTATCCCAGGAGTGCAAAATAATTAATCTGTAACGTTCGTTATTTGGAATAGAAATCATCACTTACACAGCAGCCATTCATCTCACCTCCGTTTTATTTGTGTTCAAATACAAACAATATCCACGATCCGCGAGGGATATTAGTCCAATGGTGCACACATTTGGAGAAATAATGAATTATTATGACATTTTTTAAAAATATTTTATAATGCAGAAACACATTTCTATTCAAATATACTTGAAATAAGCGATCAAAAATGCTAAAAACAGCTAACAGAGCTAGCGATGACTCTACTCTTCCTGACTCGAGTAAACCATGACATCAGCGCGATATGATTCGTTTCTAAATCTGTCAATCATCCACGTGTTCAACGTGACCAAAAGGCTGTCCTTCTTCACTGACGCGCTGTCTGCTCTGTTTACTTCCTCATTCTGAGCTACGAGACAAACGCAACTAAACATCTCTTTGTGTGATTAAAACAAGCTAATAAAAGCAGGATTCAAGTCATCTGGTTTGTGTATGTGCTGTCTGTTCGATTTTGGTTATTGTATAGGAACAAAGAATGTTTACAGTATGCATGCTAGTAAAGATAGCCCCTAGCTTCGTATAAAATGCTAAATAAAACATATTTCAAAATATTTTTTTCACTTGAAACCATTTTAAACCGCGACCGGAATATGATTCAAATACTCGATGGTGTTTTAAAGTGAGCTTTAAGTAAAACTGTAATTTTAATAAATTATATTGTGTCATTTAGCTTGAGGCTACATGGTGAGCTAAATGCACCTGCTACATGAGCTTGACTAACGTTATTCCATACAATATTTTTTTTAAAAGAATTTTCAAGAACAGTTATTTTTTTGTTTGTAGACTGAAGATAATATATGTATTACTTGTATTAGTGGGATGGCAGAGATTTAGATGACCAAGCAAATAACACAGGAATGCAGGCTATTATGGCTGATCTCAAACAAAAGAATAAGAATAAAAGAATAATGGAAGATTAAGTCTCTCACTGGCAGAAGTGTTAAATGTTGGTCAATTTACACTAATGGGCCATTTCTCCTCGCCAGACATTAGTCAAAGACTGTAAATGGGTATTTATAGGGCAATACACATACCTAAAAATGCATCTCTAAAGCCTCCCATGAAAACTTCTCCAAAGCCTCCCATGATAAGACCTTATAATAGGCTTCATAAAATGCATACTTTTAGTGATATCATCCTCAGATTTAAAATGAAGCATGACCACACTTGTAGCTACACTTTAGTTGTGGTTATAAGTTGATATCCTACATTTAAAAAAATATTTTATACATTTAATAAATATATCCTTAATATTTGTTGTTTTTGTTTTATGTTTGACCTTATATATCTCAATATTTATAACAGTTTGATGAATTTTGAGTCTTGAACTGTAAACTCTCAAGGGTTGGCTTTCTAAATATATGTTGGTTATGTGTCTATTCAGAATGAGTTCTGAGCAGAAATCTTTTTATTTTGGCTATGTCATGAATGCATCACTTGCCAAAATTGAGGGTGCAGAGGAAGGGGTTTTAAAAACGGTCATGTAAATGCTCGCATAAACTATTCTGTCTCTCATTGGTGGCATTGGATACCAATTGATTTATTTTATTGAATTGGTTAATTCAGGTGTTCATATACTACTCTAAATATAGCGATTCTAAAAAAACGATTCACCAAATTGAGTCTCTAATATTTACTTAAATATAACTGTTCATAATTATGAAAATATGCGTCTGATTACATTATAAATTATATTATTCAGCAGCTAGATCCAGTCCTCTAATCTGATTGGCCAAGCGGCAAGATTTATACTGATATTTAATATGACTGTTTGTATCACTCCACCCGTTTGTTTTCATGGCATTCTCAAAGCATAATGAATTGTGTCATTTTGCCTCCAGTACTGAGGAATATACAAATTAACTGGCTAATATTCGTCTGAAACATAAGTTACTTGATATTAAAGGGATAGTAGTACACCCAAAAATGACAATTCTGTCATCATCTACTCACCCTAAAGTCATTGCAACTACATAAAACTTTCACAAACACAAATAAAGATCTGTGTCTCACGAAAGAGAAATAATCACTTTATAGGATAAACAGATTTAATTTAGGCTTTTATTCACATATAAACATTGATCTACACACACACACACACACACACACACACACACACACACACACACACACACACACACACACACACACACACACACACACACACACACACACACACACACACACACACACACAGCAAATCATATTGTAAACAGAAACTCAATGTGCTTATCTCACATGTCAAGCATGTTTGAGCCTCCATTTTCCATGTAATGTGCTCTACTGTATCTTGCAATGTATTTTAGTCTAAATAATCAGTCAGTCCTTTGTAATATCATGAAAGTAAATAATGACTGTTGTTGTCAGTGCAGGAAAACTACTTCAAATTGTGAGTAGCTTTAACACTGATTCAGTTGTTGGACTGTTGGTCAAACTGAGGACCAACAGTTGAACTCAGAACATCTCAAAGAATCGCTAAAACACAGGAATCTCTTCAGGGTTATTTTTGGTACAGACGTTTGGGGAAGATCGTGATGTGGGCAGAACGGTGAAAGAGAGAGTGCTGCACAACGAGTGTTTTGTAGCTTTTACACACAGCAAGAGGGAGCTTCATGTTTAGAGTAAACGGTAGGTTGGACGAGGGCGATATATCGCATCTACTCACACCAGGCATTTCTCACTCCTGGATACAAGGCTCAACTAAGGCCATCTCACTTCAATGTCAGTTTGTATGGGCTAAGGTATTTAATGTGGACCCACTACTGAAAAGACACTTAATAGGGAAGGTTTAAGCCCGAGGACATGTTCAGAGATCTGAACACAGCTCTAGTACAGCACAGAAAACGCCATCTAAGAGTCCCAGCTGTGTGGTTTGGTGTGGAGATGTGCCAGAAAGCATTTCAGATATTTTTTATCTAGGCCTACCAAAAGACTCTCATAGCATCCCCCCAAAAAGCTATTTTGTGCCCATATAGCGCCAATGTCTGCGTTTACTGGTAGCACGTTAAGGCAGAATTCATGTTCTGTTATTGTTAGCTCTCAAATAAAATACAGCACCCTTTCGACTCTATAAAACACGGGTGGGGCTTTAACAGTTTTAAACTCTACTTACAATAAATGAGCTATTTTGGTCTTTGAGTGAACCAACATCTGTAGCTCAGGGTATTTGATGTCACATCTGTTTTCGCCCACAAAAACAAACTGAAGATGTGTCATGTAGTCCTAAATAACTGGGATTTTTCGCAATCCTAGAGCGCTAGTAACCTGCATCACATCACCTTTGGCAAGATTCAATAACACGTTTTTTTTTATTATAAAACAAATCTGCACAAGACAAGAAATTAATTTGGAAAATGACCTGTATTAGTTCCAAAATTCACAAAACAGCCCAATCTATTAGCTAAGAGCATAAATACTCCCCATAGCCTAATAACCCTGTTTCTGTGCATACATGTCTTCATCTAATTGTTTTAAAGGCTAAGATTAATAGGAAATTGGCTTCAGCTAAGTTTAAAGCCCCTTATATCCAACTTTCAGCACGACATACTGTATATCCACTGGTTTAATAGCAGTAAAACTCACGCAAAATCTAATCTACTGTAAATTCCTCAGCAGGACGCTAATAGTTCAGTGCAGCCATTATGTCACCGGTCATTTTCAGCGGCCAGGGCGATATGTGAACCTGGTAAGTGATGCTCTCCAGTAGTACAGCATGTTTTTATCAAAGGGGGCATGTGTTCCTGTGATCTCTCCCCTCGGGGCATTATCACTGCTGTTTTATCAGGGCTGCTGGGGTGCATGGGAGTCGGTGTGGGACGGCTTGGCTCCAAGTGCTAGGCCTGATCTCATGGAGCTATATCAACAGAGATAGTCCCTGCAGAGGAGCGGTCGAGGAGATTTTAGACTGTGTGTGGGACAAAGACACCTCTCTTATGGGAAACCAGCACTGAAATAGATTATCGGTTAGCATTGGGTGTTGTTTCCTGGTTTAACATCAAAATAAGGGAAGATTGGCAGAGCGTACTGTAAAGAAAGCTACGGAAATAAGACTGGATTATAACAAATTGGGCAGTTGACTTCAGTTTCTTGCAATGTGACATGCAATATGTCATCCAAAACTTTTATTTGCATTGTTTTTATGTCGTTTTCAAAAAAAATTTATACTGTTTAATTAAAAATGTATTTTCCACACTGCAGGGATGACAATGAAGGAAAATAAATTGACTTTTGGAAGAGAGTAAAAAAATGGAAAAACACGCTTTTCTCTTGCTAAGGCTGGTTCCATAGCTAGAAATTGATGTATGCTAATTACACAACATTAAATTATATTTAAAAAATTTTTTTGCTAAATCTGACAAAATGTATTGGAAATGACACAAGTACAATATTTGAAAACAATCGTATTAGTGTAAAAATTGTTTGCTGTGGTGGAAATGACCATTAATAATAATAATAATAATACATTAGGATACATTTTTATATATTAAGAAAGTCTTAGAACACAAAAGTATAATTAAAAAAACCCCGATTTATTTATTTATTCTTTTTTCTTTTTTTCTTGAGGTGGCTGAGAGAGAAATCTGATTGCATACTTTGCGTCTGATATAATCTTAATTCTTCTTTTAACGGGTGACACAGACTGAGCAGTGGGAGAATGAGGGGTCAGCATGAAACTGGCCAGATGTGTGGGAAAGCTAAGGCCTTCTCAACAAGATAAGCTGCAGTGTCCACTCACCTTCTTCCCTGTGGCACAACCTCAGGGGGGCAGATAAGGGGCTCTTTGATGCATGAAAGGGGGACAGGACAGGGTAGGAGGGCAGAAAGGCAGGATGAGTAAAAGAAGACCTCTAATCTTTTAATTAAGTTTGCGGAATAGCCTTTCGGTGTCGGAGTAAATGCCACTGTAAAGTTCTCTCTAGACTATATAAAGCCAGATGATTAGCATAATTCAGGTTTTTAATGAGAGCATCGTGCGACTTAATCTGCTAACTTTTTAATGCCCTGGAACCACAGCTTTGGTGGCGTTTTGGATTCAGATTTTAGTTGTATTAGTCATATTAAGTATGAACTAATTCAACCTAATATGATCTCAACATATAGGAAAAATTTGTGGTTGCTTATTCCAAAAAAGGACCATTAGACAACAGCAGTTCATGCATTATATAATTCAAATTAAAATGGCCTTTGGAATTAAAATAGCCCCACATCATCACACACCCTTCACCATACTAGAGATTAGCATGGTTTTATTTCAGTTAGCCTAATAGCTGGTTTAATCTTATGGAAAGTACCCCATGCCAATCTCTAGGTATGGTGAAGGGTGTGTGATGATGGTCGGCTATTTAAATTCCAAAGGCCGAGGGAACTTTATCAGGATCATATTATCCTGGATCCATGAAATAACTGACCATTTAAAAATAAAACTCTGTCTGCCTCTATGGGCATTTAACACAGGGGTGTGCTGACTTATGCACCCTGTATTTTAAGGAAGAACATTTATTTATTTACGATACATTATTCATTCACAAAGAAAATTGGTGTCCTTAAAGATTGGAGTTTTCCTCATTTTTTAAATTAATGCATTAAGATCAATTTCCAAAAGATGATTTTTTATTCCTCTTTTTAGGCAACTTTAACATGGCTGTGTTCACTTATTCTAGGCACTGTATATATATATCAATTTTATTAAATACTTTACATAAATATAAAAAATATTAACAATGTATGTGTATATACAATTAAATTTTTTGATTTAATTATATTTAATTATAAATAATTTACAATATTCAAAAGATATTTACAAATATATTTATTATTTATACACACACCTATAAAGTATATATAACTATATTTACATATATTTATTATAACTTATTTTATATATATATATAATCACATCCAAAATAAAAGTTTTTATTTGCAAAATATATGTTGTACTGTGTATAAGTATTATGTATAAATACACACACATTCATATAGGCTATCATATGAATATACAGTACAGTATATAATATAAGTATAGAATATAAAATCATATATTTATATACTGTATATACATTTATATAATTTATATTAGGCCTATAAATAAATATAACCAATTTTTCTTAAATATATACATGATTGTGTGTGTTTTTATATATATAAATAATTATACACAGCACACATATATTATGTAAACACAAACTTTTATTTTGGATGCGATTAATCATGATTAATCTTTTGACAGCCCTAATATATTTATAATGTATATATTGCAGAGTATTGTTACTAGTGTATACAAATAATCATTTGACTATATTAGTCCACATGCATTGCCATCCTATTTAAACAATTAAGAATGACAACTAACAGCAACCCACAGCGCTCGAGCTCGAGCCGAATTCCAGCACAGGAACGAAAGATTAGGGTCACAGACTGTGTGTAGGCTATGAGGTGTGGGGAGAACATTTTTTACAGCAGCGCCACACCAGAGTGTCGGAGGCAACCGGCAGCCTGTCTGTCTCCATCTCTCCAGTTTAATTAGAAACACAACTGTGATATGAACCGCCGCCGAACAAAGACACAGTCAAAGCCCTGTCGTTGATGCAAAGTACACCAGAAAGCGCTATCTCAAGGCCTGGAGGACAACCTTCACACCGTCCTAGAATGAGCTATCTATGACCTGGCCCTACGCGGTACCCAGCGGAGATAGGCCTCTGCTTTTATCTGCCAATGTCATTACTATGGCAAAGGAGAATCGGATTAAGGCTTTTGGGACAGTGTTATCCATAGCAGTGGGATAGGATGTTAGATAAACAGGAGATGAGGAGGATAAAACAACACTGGGGAGGCGGTGTGGTTTAATGAGAGTCTTACAAAAGGAGCCCTTATATCCTTCACTGGGTTTTGCCGTTGTCAATCAGCCAGACTCCTAAAGATAAAAGTCCTACGTTCCCATGACCTGAACTGTCTCTAAATCTAAATCCTAGGTCTCAGTTTGCTGATTGTGGCTAGAAGGAATTGCAAGCAACTCATTGAATTAAACATGAAATCTTTAAGTAAAGATTATATTTAAAAAAATGTTTAAACCAGACAGTTGACGGTGGCCTTTGACTTCCATAGGAAAAGAAAATACTATGGAAGTCAATGGCCACCGCAACTGTCTGGTTTAAACATTATTTGACAACCCTCAAGTGTCATTGAGAATGTTGGAGGCTCACATCTTTATTTATGTGTATGTATTTTTATTGGACAAATTGAAGTATTTCCGATTAATTTTTCTATGGGTGCCCAATTTTGCCCACGAAGGAGCAATTAAGGAGGTTTTTTTTTTTTTACCTCGTAGCATTGTGGAATCGAGTCCAAATTGTTTTTGTGTGTGTGTTGTGTTCAGGTGGCAAACTTTGGAAAGTTAGCCAAGTCTTGTACCACTCAGATTAAGGGAACTTAAAAAAAAAGAAAAGAAAAACATTTTGCCCACATTTTCCCCAAAGGACCCTTGAGGGTTAGAATATATATTTTTTGTTCAGCTGAAGAAGAAAAAAATCATACAGGTTTGGAACAACATGAGGGCGAGTATATGATGACAGCATTTTCATTTTTGGGTGAACTGTTCCTTTAATGGAATTCTCAATTATCTTTCTTTAAGATATCAACTTTGTCTAAAATGCCCTTGGAAGAATTTGATGAGAAATATTTGAGCTAATTTTGAAACATCTGACTTTTGATGTGTGGGCAAATCTGAGCACAGTTCGAGACATTAGTGAGATCTCTTTTTGAAACTCTAGAGGAGAAAAACCTGAGAAGCAGAAGTCTTTCTGGTGTCTTGAAGACACAATAGAGCTAATAAAGAGATCTCATCTGTGATTTCTATTTCCCTCTGGTGAAGATGGCACAATCAAATATCAACACAAATTGAACAACTGAAAGTAAATCCATTCAACTCCATTGACTGGAAGGTTGGTGATTGGAAGTTGCTATAGACTTCTTTGTCAAATGGTTACTTCACCCAAAAATGCCAATTCTGTTATCATTTACTCATACGAAAGTCATTCCAAACCTGTATGATTTTCTATCTTCTGTGGAGCATAAAGGAGGATATTTTGAAGAATGATGGCAACTAAACCGTTTCTGTTCCCACTGGTAACCAAAGGGAACCAAAACCCTTAACACAATTCATCAAAATTTCTTCATTTGTTCCACAGAAGAAATAAAGCCATACTGGTAAAGGAAAGACATGAGGATGAGTAAATGATGACAGAATATGATTCTGATGATTTGCAAATCCTGTTGTTGGATTATGGTTAAATGTGTTTATTGTTTTAGTAGTATTGCTCGCGTACAGTTAGGAAGCGCTGTAAACTTTTAATGATGTCCATAGTGCAAATCTTTTAGCTTTTTAAAGAAGCATGTGATAACATTACTCAAACTTGCCTCAAAGTTGGTTCCAGTCTGTTACAAAACACTACAGTTTGATATAGACCAAGTCGTGTTCTTGCATGATCTATAGGGTTCATAGAATAAAACAATTAATAGCATTTCACTTTTTTCCACTTCCACAGTAACTCAGTCTCTTTCATCATTGTTCAAGATGAGCTCTGTGTCAGTCAACGAGATAAGTTCAAGAGCCAGGACATGTGTTAAGTACGAAGCACTTGTTGTATTTCCTGTTTGGCTACATCCTGTCTCGGACCAGATGATCCTGCGCTGTTCCACTTTTAAGTCTGATCTCCTGTCCTCACCGGCCCGCGTATTCCAATCCTCTCCCTCAACCCCTGACCAACCTTTTGCCCCCGTCGCCCCTCTTAAAATCCCGTTACCCCTCACCCAACCAAACAGGAAAAATAAACTTGACCCTTCAGATAGCTAGCAGTTCCTGTGGAGAAGTGACCCCCCGAATACGCCGTCTCTCGGTTGCTGCATTCTTCATCCCCCTGATCAGCGCCGAATGTTTACGCAGGTGGAGGGGTCAGATCTCCGCTGGGCTTCAGGGAGTGGATGCCCGGTCAATCTCTCACTTTCTCATTCATCTATCTTTCTGTCTATCTATCTCCCTCTTAGGCGGATGATTCCCGAGAGATGGTCTCTCGTGACCTCGCTCTTATCTAGTGAAAGGGTCGTATCAGAGGGGCCATTTGCTTGAAGATATCAAAGCTACGGCTCCTCTCCGTCCTCCGTCTGTGCTGCTGATCATCTAAATTTAAGAGCATTTTAAGCTAACGTTCTTGAGACTTACAATTTACATATGTAACTATAAATAAAAATATTTAGTAACACTTTATTTTAAGGTGACACAATTACACGTTACAACATGTGCTTACTATAGCAATAACAGTAAATTATGCATAATTACAAGTAACTAACCCTAAACCAAACCGTAACCATAACTTTATAGTAAGTACAATGTAACTACGCCAATTTACAAATAAAGGTTTCACTTTATTTAAGATGTCATTGTTACAGTGTAATTATATATTTAAGTACTGAGTATTATTAATTAACATGTACTTACTAGGGTTAGGGTATGGGTTAGGGTTTGGTTGAGGGTTAGTTGCATGTAATTATGCATAATTTATTGTTATTACTATGGCAAGTACATGTTACATAAGTAACAAGGACACTGTAAAATAAAGTGTTACCCAAATAAAGTGTAACCAAATATTTATATGAAGTTAAGGAGCTATACTTGCTATACTGATATTTATGTGTTTGTAACTTGAATTGAAAACATGCCTGCCAGAATGTGTTAATTATACCTTGTATCATGAAAAAACATATTAGATTGGATGTAATTGTATGGGATTATGGGGGTAATTGGATGTAAACATGTCATTTTACTGTAAATAATGTAAAAAAAAAGATGAATTAGGCAAAAAATAAATATTTAAAAAGAGAGTACAAGTACTTTTACATTAAAATTGTTAAAATATGTTTCAGTTAAAAGTGAGCAACTATAATTTACACTAAAACAGTAAAAGTACATTCCCAGTGACACATGACATTTGGTAATATTTTATGTAAATAAACTGTAAAAAATAATAATAATAATAGTAAAGTTTTAAGTACAATCAACTTGGATGCTTAAGTCATTTCAACTTAAATATCATTAAACTGACTTGGAAAATGAGTTCAATATCGTATAACTTATCGTATTGAAAATTGCTTATTTTCCTGAGTTGAATCAATGTAAAAAGTAAAAACATGTTATAACTTATTGATCATATAATTTTTTTTACAGTGTTTTTCTTTTATACAGGGTTTTTATGTTTACTTAATGGCTTGTATATTGCCTGAAACATACCACACTTTTAAAGTGATTGTTTTTTTCAGTGAATATAGTCAGCTGTTATCATAAAGTTTCAGGTAAATTGACAAAACAAACATTTTAGAGTAAATTTCCAATATTACATTTAAAAAAGGATTCAGCCTCCTTCAGGAATGATATCACTTTTTTTAATTAACACAATATTGTTGCAGCATTAATAACTACTAAATCCTCGCACATTCCTCAAGCATTATCACAGTGGGAGGAGACTGATTTAAGCTCAAATCTGTTTCTATTTTAATCACTGCACTTGATGCCTGAACCAGAACAAGAAGAGAGAGAGAGGGAGAGAGAGAGAGAGAGAGAGAGAGAGAGAGAGAGAGAGAGAGAGAGAGAGAGAGAGAGAGAGAGAGAGAGGGTGACCCGAGAGAGGTGAGAGGTTGGGGGTGATGGTGCACTTACGAAATTCATCAATCCAGCGTATGCGAGTCCATGTGCGCATCACTGCCTGGCATGCTGGGAAACCGAGGTCTTCCCACACTCCCCCAAGAAAACCAACGCTGGACAAGACAAGTCAGCACTATCAAAGTCTACAGACTGTGACTGAAGACAAATACACCAGCACTCCCATTCCAGATTATTAACTCATCAATCTGAGCTCTCGGCACAAGACCCGATGCGTCCACAGCTGGTTAAAGGACAAATATCTCCTCTCTAAGCAACTTTGAAATCTCAGTCTGTGATATGCATATTCTAATCTTTTCTCAGGTCAAGTTTCAGGTGCATGCTCAACAACAGCGGCCAAAAATGCACCTACACCCCCCGTGGAGAGCTCTTAATATAAGAAAACGTGGCTAACGTTTAGAATTTCTATGAACAATCCCGTAAACCCTCTTTGAAGTTGATACTATCAGAACTGAGAAAGATCTTAAACGCGATATCATCGCAAAGATTCGGCATTCAAGTGCCAAACAATCCCAGATCTATTGATACACGTGTTGTTCCGACCCCTTCCAAGCAGTTGATATATTTAGCACGAGTGTGGAGTTCAAGACACGACCACGGTTTTACAATTAGGGAGGACGAGGTAAGATAATGATGAACGTCCAACGTAATAACCAACGTAATAACACCCAAACATAAATAAGGGCACTTCTTGACACGAATTACAGGAAAGAATTCGTCCACTGAGATCTCCCCTCGGATAACATGACGACACCGAACGTGTGTTATGTATTGGAAGCGTGAGGTATGTGTGCGCGTGTGTGTGTGTTTTCCCCGAGCCCTCAGTTCCGGCAGAAGGATCGAGAAAGAAAAACAGGCCTGTGTCTTGTTGCCGGACTGGAGCGGCGCACACAGAACACATGGTCCCAATTTCACGGCTGTGGATAGAGAAGTGCGGGCGGATGCGGGGGCAGGAACAAGCATGCAATCTGCAGGCATTAATACCTCAGTAATAGTCACATTCGCTTAAAACCAGGAAACAGTTTTTTCTTTCTTCAACACACACACATTCACTCTCTCTCTCTCTCTCTCTCTCTCTCTCTCTGAGTGGCAGCAGATTGTGCTAAACAAATATAATGCTGAGAGACGAACCCATGTCCTGTTTCCTTTGCGTACCTGCAGTCTTAATGAGTGGCGTTACAGTAAACCGGACATGTGCTTTAGGACTCGCACGCGTCTGGCCCAGGACAGGAAACGTTCCTGTTTTCCCAACTGCAACGGGCTGTTCTGGGGAAGTTGACGGACAACTTGAATTTCCAAACTGCGGTCTCGGAGACCAGCGTGTAATTACCGGACAGGAAGCCGCTTTTACCCGGGGTTTTGTGTTTTCCTGCTGGTGTAACCGCAGTGCCCGGCCCTGGCCTGCGTCGTGAGCGTTAAAATGGATTTAAAGGAGGTCAAATGACAGGATATGATAAGGGCTTTAGTGCCTGTGAGGGTTTTAATAAAAATCCAAGCCTGAGCTTTGAACTGTGTCTCAATTATAACCTATCAATGATTCTCGAATGGCCCCCGGGGTCCCTCCGGCTTCTGTGTAGTATTATGGAAAGCATGACTTCTGGGAAGAAAACACTTCAACTGTGCGGATGTAAACAACACAGCCGTATTGCTTGTTATGCAAGAACAGGCACGTTTAATAACATAATGCTAACTTGGTTCTTTAAAACATTGCAAAGTATTTATAACACTGAAATTCGAGGTAAGGAAGCCGTCACTGCTCATTTTAGTATGTGCATTCTGGATTTCTGTGTGTACTATTTATTGTTACAGTACATAAAGGCAACCGTTGAGCGGTAAAGCCAGGCGCTGCCAGTTTAGCGTAGCATACGAGAGGAGCCTCGAGTTTCAAAGAGGTCAGATAAGCTTGTCGAATGAGGTGCACACAAGGTTTTGTTTGATCCTCAAACATCACCACAAATATCAAAGCTACTGCCCACCCCTGCAATTTGGATCCAGAAGGCAAGACTTACATGCATTTTCATCTACAGCCATGAGACACTGTTATTATTCTCAGGTCAAGGCTTTCTAACTACATCTCTGTGTCATGGAAGTTATTAATTATAGGATACGAATGTGAATAGGTCCACAGTGCGGACGTATAAAGGTTATATTGTCCATAATAAACAACATGTGACCTGCGGAATTGAGAGGAAGTCCATAATGTAATATACCTGCATTACAAATTGTTTTCCTATAAGTGCTAATGGCATTAGCATGAACTGAAAAGGCATGGTTCATGGTTCATCTGCTGATTTCTTTTTCCTCAGGTGCAGAAAGTTCAATCATATGATGCTGACCCCTGTTTGGCAGGGTGATGGGTGAGGGCCAGCTTTCACATACGGAGCCCAGTGAGGAGAGCCAGCATGGGGGTAATTAAAACAAACTGCCAATGCTTTTTTAGCCTGAGCCAAACAAACGCCACCAAGTGTGGTGCTCTCGAGCATGTTGTTGGTTGCCGGCGCTACAACGAGAGGTGACAGTTGGGCTAGTGATCGTGAGGACATGCTAGACTGTCAGATTCACATGAGACAGCACACAGTATGTTTGCTTAAATGCTCAGACAGAATCCGTGTCTTCACCTTAAGATGTGTTTGCTCAGCCTTTGGTTCAACATTAATCGTATTTTCTCACACTCTGCAAGAAAGCCATGGCTTTTGTTAAAGGGGGAAGGTTGAA
This sequence comes from Phoxinus phoxinus, assembly GCF_949152265.1. Lineage (NCBI taxonomy): Eukaryota > Metazoa > Chordata > Actinopteri > Cypriniformes > Leuciscidae > Phoxinus > Phoxinus phoxinus. The sequence continues at coordinate 10,249,246 of NC_136892.1, read as the reverse complement.
ATCTTCCAGAGATGCACTCAACCTGTTCACCGCCTAGGTTCAGCTGGACGGTTTGGCAGGGTGACAGCGTGGCTGGCACTGTTAACTGTCTGGGCCAATTTCATCTAGGCTAGCTGGAGATGCTAACAGATTGCGTTGGCTTCTTCAGCACTAGATTAGAACACAAGCTAAAAAAAAATATTTGTCTATTTTTACTGTTTCCACAGTGATAACCTACAGAACATTTGATAATATGGATGTTAAGAACATGTATGTTTGCTTACATGTTTGCAAAAAATATTTGCTATATTTGCTATGTTTGCTAAGAACAAGCACATTTATTAACATGAATGCTAAGAACATGTTGACTAACATGAATGGTAAGAACATGCATGTTTCCTAACGTTTGTTATGAACGTGCTGACAGTTTGCTAAGAACATGCACGTTTGCAAACATGAATGCTACGAACATGTATGTTGGCTATCATATACGTTTGTTAACTTGTATGCAAAGAACAGGTAGCCAACGTTTAATAACATGAATGCTGAATCATCCATCATACACTACACAAGTTTATCTAAAATTAGGCCTTTTCACAATTTCTAAAAAGGCTACATTGCTTTTTGTCAAGTATTTTCCTTCATTTTTAGTCAGTTGGTTCTTTTGGTTAAGAATAAATAAGAACGTAGAGGGTCCTAGAGGGTCCTTTCCATTACATTCGTTTTAGTGAATCGTTTTGTTCAGACAATCAAAATTAATTGGCGCAAAAAGATTTGAGTCCTTATGTTCACAACTCTCCTAGAATATCTTTTCTCTTTATTGACTGGGTTCATTTAGACGGTTCACAAATATTTGTTTCCCTACGCCCACTACTCTCCAAGAATGTACTTTCTCTTTTCACTGGTTTACTGAATCAGATCATTCAGATGGTTTGATATGGCTTGGTTCATAAAGATTCAGTTGATCCCCCATTCATGAGTGTACATTCAACAAAAGTTATATATCGTCAGTGTGTTTTATATTAAACAGTTTAAATTTTAAACTTTCAAATTTAAAGTTATGTTAAAGTCCCCCTTGTGGTGAAAATCAAGCTTATAATGTTGTTTATGTCTATGTGGTGTTTTTAATATGCTTAAAAATATCATAAAAAATCTCGTAATAAAATATCCCAAAATCACTTGCACGGTGTGATATATTTCCTACATTTGTGTACTTACAATATCCCAAAAGTTCCCAAAGATTTTTGATTTCAGAGAACGAGATGGCTCGTCCCTGGTTATTGTCACCTGTCAATGACGTAATATCCGCGCTATCCCTGCTTTCCGCTTGTACTGCCATGGTAACCATGGTGACAGACGTGGACAACTGCATTACGTCTAGCGGCACGCTCACGCTGTTGTTTCGTTCAGACATTATGGACCATGGCCAGAAGACTTTGGGATAAAATCAGAAATAAAACGAGGATCAATGTCGGCGTGGCGTTTTCGAGATGCCGAGACGAGAGCTCCACGTCCGCGACTAACTTGGACTTGACAGAGATGCTCTTGCATGTACTTTATTAGACAGGTGAGCAAATATACATAAAAAGAATCAATGTTATATAGCTCAACATGATGAAATGTTATATGATCAGTATGTTATTCTAATGTTGATCTAGCTTACTCTCTCATATACTCTCTCATATAGCCAACAAACTAACACATAGAATAACATTAGGCCTATAACTGTCAACACACTCAAATGCAGTTAAGTGTGATAGTGTAACGTTACAAGTTTACAAGTTTAATTCGTCAAATAAACTGACCTGTGTGAGTACGTTAGTATTTCTGCACTTGCGGGTAATTCGGTAGAATGAAATGTCCTCATTCCTTTATATCCGCGGGACTCGCGTGTGGCGCTGATATCTGTCTCTCATTTGCAATTGCGCCCTGCTTTATACCACAGTCATGTTAAAAACATCAATGTAATCACTCAACCATAAACATTATCAGATCCATCGGCATGACGACAAGTTCCATAATTCCGCTTAGCGTCATCAATCTACGCCCTTGTTATTGTAAGAGGTTAGCGACCCCTAGCGGCAAAGAAAATTATATATTGTAGCTTTAAGATAAACCATGTAAAAATTCATAAGTTAACACCATTGCAGAGTGTTCTCTTACGTAGAGTTCTCTCGTACTGCGTCGAAAGAACGCTACGGGAAAGATATTTCTTTGTCGAGATTGAAGCCTAAAATTAATCCTTAATTTTGTAATATTGTAAAACGCTTTTCTGAAGCATACAACCTAGGCGGAGCAATACAGCTCACCCATTGGCTGCTCTGCCAGAAAAGCACAGCCTATGCGAGGCCAGAGACGCTGACCAATGAGGACGCTTCGCGCCCTTCTGCGTCACCTCCCGCCCAAACAGGCGTGGCCTAGGCCTATAAATACGAGCATAGCTGTCTAACACGCCGATTTTCTTAAATTCAACGAAGCTGCACGCATCGCTGGATTGATTCGAGCCGCCACAGCCGTTTGGATACAAGCACCTCAGCAGGACGAGCCCTTACCTGAAGCCGCTGGTCATCGCCGCCTTCAGCCGCCGTTCCCTGCTGCGCTTCTCCGGCGTGGAATATCCTTTACATTATGTGTGTGTGTTTTGTGTGTGTGTTCGCCGTCGCGTCACACAGTTTTTCCACACTAAAAGAGCCGAGCGTCTTTTTCAAGATGTCTCGCACCTCCTGTGGCTCGTGTAGAGCCCCGCTCAGCGACGGGGACCACGTGCTTGTGTTTCCTGCCTGTGAGTATCACGCAGCTTCAGCTCTCGTCGATGGCGGCTGCCATCACTGTGATTTGATGCCTACGGTGACTCTGCGGACTCGCCTGGCGTTCATTTACTGAAGCTGCATCTTTTCCGCCCGCTGTAGTGCCGCGCCGTGAAAAGCGCCGTGCTCAGCGGAGCCCGGAACCTATCTCCACCACGAGGTGCTCGCCGCTGCTGCCGCTAGCTTCTCCGCCCGCTTCGCTGGACTCTCTGACCGACGGACAAGGGCCGCTGTGTGCCGCCGCGTCCGTCATGGACGAGGAAGATGAAGCCGTGTCTGTGAAGGACGACTGCTGTTCTCTCCTCGCTTCGGGTAGCGAGGGATGGGCGAGCTCCGAGGATCTCCCCTCCCCCGCCGCTCGTGAGCGTCGACGGAGAAAGACCAGCATCGATGCGCTTACCGGCTGGATGGCTGCTTTTCTGCAGAGGAACGTACGTTACCGTCCTCACGACCCGCGCCTTTTCTTCCTGAATTCACGAAGAAATCGCGGAGTCCCGGAAAGCCCCGTTTTCAGCCAGGATGCGCATTTCTGCTTCGAGGAAAGCTACAGTGTTAAAATCCCGCCGCGGCCGGATTTCACTAAAATGTCTCGCTCGCACAGTCCCAACATTCGCGACCGTGCCAGTGTATTTTGCAGTCACCAAATCGGCATCAATGCCCGTTTGCCTGCACACAGACGCCGTTTTCACGACGCCCCAGGTAAATCTGAAAATGTATTTACTGGTGTCCCGGCCACGGCCGATGGTGTAATGTGTGTATCCGTAATGCCCACGACCTAGTGCCCATTCGTACACACAAGCACAGCCCTACACAATACAGGGCTTGCACACATAAAATCGACTCATGTCGGTTGTGCTTCACATGTAAGTTAGTGAACGTGCCCGCTTTTCAGTGCCCACAATCACTACATACTGCATGTCCCGTGGTTTTCTGTAAAAACGAAACGAATGTACGGTCAGTCGGTTCTGATAGACAGTACTCTCTGTGCTACACGGTGTCCCGGCCACAGCCGATGATGTAATGTGTGTATCCGTAATGCCCACGACCTAGTGCCCATTCGTACACACAAACACAGCCCTACACAATACAGGGCTTGCACACATAAAATCGACTCATGTCGGTTGTGCTTCACATGTAAGTTAGTGAACGTGCCCGCTTTTCAGTGCCCACAATCACTACACACTGCATGTCCCGTGGTTTCTGTAAAAACGAAACCAATGCACGGTCAGTCAGTTCTAATAGACAGTACTTCCCAGTGCTATAAATGTACCCGCGTTCACGCACCCACATTTATTCTCAAACATGCCGAGCCGTACGGGGCTCGCACCGCGCGCTCTCTCTTTCAGCTGATGTTACAGCACACGACTGCTCTCGTGTCGCCGCCATTTCGCGACCAGAGCCCGGTTTTTCAACCCGTGCAAGCACAGCCCTGAACAACACAGGGTCTGCACACATAAAATCGGCTCATGCCGATTGTGTTTTACGTGTAGTGAGCGTGCCCACTGCCAAGTGCCCACAACCACTACACACTGCACGTTCCGCGGTTTTCTGTAAAAACGAAACTAACGAACGGTCAGTCAGTACACAAAAACAGTGTCCCCGGTGTTATAAATGTGCCCGCTACCAAGCGCCCACGTTTATTCACAAACATAACGAGCCCCGTAGGGCTCGCCCCGCGTGCTCTCTCTCAACTCAGAGAGTCGAGCGCGCGCGGGACGCATACTGTGTTAAACATGTCCCCCGCCTCAGACGCCACGGCGTCCATGTTACAGCACACGGTTGCTCTCGTGTCGCCGCCATTTCGCGACCAGAGCCCAGATTACATTCAACCCCTAGTCACACGTGCAGATGCATGGGAAGGACTACCCGGGGTCTCAGAATGGGTGCTAGAGACTATAAAAAGAGGCTATTCGCTACATTTTCATCGACGCCCTCCCCGTTTCACGGGAAAAGTCGAAACCACGGTAAAAACAGAAGTAGCACATCTACTTCGAGCCGAAATAGCGAAGCTATTGAGCAAAGGGGCCATAGAGCCTTTATCTCAAGCTCAGAGCGAAGGGGGCCTGTACAGCAGATATTTCCTGGTACCGAAGAAAGACGGGGGTCTCAGACCCATTTTAGATCTAAGGCGTCTGAACAAAACGCTAACAAAGCGGAAGTTCAGAATGCTCACGACCAGAAGTATCCTCGCGCAAATTCGCCGAGGAGACTGGTTTATGACAATAGATCTGAAAGACGCGTATTTTCACATACAAATTGCGTCACGTCACAGGCGATTTTTGAGATTCGCCTTCGAGGGCCGGGCATATCAGTACACAGTCCTGCCATTCGGCCTGTCTCTAGCACCTCGTACATTTACAGTGTGCATGGACGCGGCGCTGGCACCCCTGAGACTCCGGGGCGTTCGAATTCTGAACTATTTGGACGATTGGCTAATTCTGGCTCAATCACCGTCAGAACTCGCTCACCACAAGACACTAATACTCGATCACCTCGAGTGCTTAGGTCTGAGAGTCAATTGGGAGAAAAGTTCACTGTTTCCCAGTCAAAGGATCTCCTTTTTAGGACTGGATCTGAACTCACTGTCTATGACAGCACAGCTGTCATCACAGCGCAGGCGAAATACCCTGCAAATGGCGAAATCCTTCCTCAGCGGCCACATAGTGCCACTCAGGAGATTTCAGAAAATGCTGGGCCTCATGGCCTCAGCCTCAACAGTGCTGCAGTTGGGCCTGCTGCGCATGCGCCCACTACAGTTCTGGTTGAGAGCGCGCGTACCGCGCCGAGCATGGTTACACGGTCGTTATCGCCTCAAGGTCACTCAGGAATGCATTTCAGCCCTGACACCATGGAGAGCGTCAGACTGGTACCGGTCAGGTGTAAGCCTGGGGACTTCCTCGAGCCTGAAGGTGGTGTCCACGGACGCGTCCACCTCAGGCTGGGGAGCACTGCTCGACGGCAGACCGCTCTTTGGCCAGTGGGCAGAGCGAGCCAAACTACCGCACATAAACTGCCTGGAAATGATGGCAGTGGACTTTGCGCTGAGGCGCTTCTGTCCCCGGATAAAAGGACACCGCGTCCTGGTCCGCTCGGACAACATGTCGGTAGTAGCCTACATAAACCGCCAGGGTGGCGTGAGATCCCGGAACCTATTCAGGTTAGCGGAACGCATACTGGTGTGGGCCCAGCACAACCTGCGCTCGTTAAGAGCAATGCACGTGCCAGGCCACTTGAACGTAGGCCCGGACAGACTCTCACGGAACAACGTTCCTACGGGAGAGTGGTCCCTACACACACAGACAGTGCGTCTGCTGTGGAAAACGTTCGGCAGAGCGGAAATAGACCTGTTTGCAAACCAGGAAAACGCTCACTGCCCAGAATTCTTTTCGAAGAGCGGGAACGCGCTGGCCAGAGTCTGGCCCCGCCGCCCGCTCTATGCTTTTCCTCCTGTCTCACTCCTGCCTCAAGTGCTGGAGCGTATCAAGGAGAGCGGATGCTCAGTACTGCTAGTTGCTCCATTCTGGACGAATCAGACCTGGTTCCCAGCTTTGATGCGACTGAAAAGTACTGCCCCGTGGCCGATTCCAGTGAGGAGAGACCTCCTCTCACAGGCCAAGGGCTCGATTCTGCATCCTCACCCCGAGCTTTGGTCCCTACACGTATGGGCCATAAACGGGTACCCGCTAACCTCCCAAGAGGAGTGTTAGACACGATCGAACAAGCTAGGGCTCCGTCTACTAGACGGCTCTACGCTTCCAAATGGTCGGTGTTCTCTGGATGGTGTTCAGATCAAGGTCTGTCACCACTTCAGTGTGGAGAACCGGAGATTCTCTCCTTCTTGCAAGAGCTATTGGATAAGGGAAGAACCCCATCCACGCTCAAAGTCTATGTGGCTGCCATATCAGCGTTCGTTAATCCAACGCTTGGCCGTTCACTAGGCAGGAACGACCTGGTGGTCCGCTTCCTGAGAGGCGCCAGGAGGTTAAACCCTCCAAGGCCTCCTTCAGTCCCCGTTTGGGACCTTTCTACAGTGTTGAACGCTATGAAAGGGGCCCCTTTCGAGCCTATTCACTCAGTTGACATGAAACACCTGTCTCTCAAGACCGTGTTTCTTTTGGCTCTCGCTTCAGTGAAGTGTGTGGGAGACTTGCAAGCGCTCTCAGTGAGAGCTTCTTGTATGGAGTTCGGGCCAAACGACTCTATAGTCGTATTGAAACCGAAGCATGGGTACGTGCCTAAGTCCCTCAACACACCGTTCAGGGCTCAGGTCATCTCCCTGTCGGCCCTGCCGGCCTCAGAGGACGGAAATAGCTCCCTTTGCCCGGTCAGGGCGTTAAGAGCTTACGTGTCCCGCTCCGCTGTTTTTCGACAGACGGAGCAGCTCTTTGTTTCGTTCAGCGGGCGCTCCAAGGGACGAGCCGCAACGAAACAGAGTCTGTCTCGATGGGTAGTGGACGCCATTGCGCTAGCCTACGCATCTAGAGGCTTGGAATGCCCTTTGGGCATCAGAGCACATTCCACGAGAGGCATGGCCTCTTCATGGGCTTGGTATAGCGGAATCTCGTTACAAGATATCTGTATGGCGGCAGGCTGGGCCTCCCCGTCTACATTTATTAGGTTCTATAACCTAGAGGTTCCTGCGTTGCAGGCTAAACTGCTCTCGGTCTAGAAGACTATGTGTAAGTGTTCCTGCCCCGCGCTGCGGCCCAGGTCACTTCAATGTTTAAAATGTATAAGTGTTCCTGCCCCGCGCTGCGGCCCAGGTCACTTCAATGTTAATATGTATAAGTGTTCCTGCCCCGCGCTGCGGCCCAGGTCACTTCAATGTTTAAGCATCACTCACTGACAATGTGTCCCATGAGCATGCTATTACCCCTCATATATATCTATATTACATATATATGCTATTATGCCTTAAGAGGCACTACTATAAGGGATGATGCTATTTTAGCCGCTCTCCCTATACTTCTTGGGGTAGGCGCTTGTATACCAGGGCGCGCGCGCCCTTAGGTGTCTGTGTCGATCCAAGAGCACGCACGGCGGTTTGCATAGGGTTCCCGTAGCGTTCTTTCGACGCAGTACGAGAGAACTCTACGTAAGAGAACGTACTCGGTTACTGACGTAACCTCGGTTCTCTCTAGGAGAGGGAACGAGTACTGCGTCTCATGGCCGTGCGTGTCCACGCTGCGTCGCTTCATTGACGAAAATCGGCGTGTTAGACAGCTATGCTCGTATTTATAGGCCTAGGCCACGCCTGTTTGGGCGGGAGGTGACGCAGAAGGGCGCGAAGCGTCCTCATTGGTCAGCGTCTCTGGCCTCGCATAGGCTGTGCTTTTCTGGCAGAGCAGCCAATGGGTGAGCTGTATTGCTCCGCCTAGGTTGTATGCTTCAGAAAAGCGTTTTACAATATTACAAAATTAAGGATTAATTTTAGGCTTCAATCTCGACAAAGAAATATCTTTCCCGTAGCGTTCTTTCGACGCAGTACTCGTTCCCTCTCCTAGAGAGAACCGAGGTTACGTTAGTAACCGAGTACGTTTTCTCCTTAAAACTGCAGTGAATAAGAGAAAGTCTCAAAAATCGCGGTTTGAAATTGTTGGTGTTTCTGAAGTCACAAACTACCTTGTAACCAATCACGTCAACGTGTGATCGTCAACGAGTGGATGTCTGAGCTGGTGTGAGTGAGTGGAGGCGGGGCCAATTGGCATATTGTATACTAAATGAGGCAAGGGTGTACTGTAAAGTTACATTCAAGCTATTTTAAGGCATGACAAAACTTATTTTCTAGGAAAAACCATTTAAATATGTAATTTTGGTGATCAAAGATGAGTTTTAAGGGATATAATTATTGACTACAGGGGGAATTTAAGTTGCATATTGTGCAAATATAAATTTATATAAAAAAATTGTAATTTATAAATGTAATGCTGTCTCCCTGAGATCCTTGTTGCTTTTGTACCGGATAAATAGATACCACAAAAAATTATGTAGGCTATACAGTATAATCTGTGTGCACCTTATAAACTAGAAACACACACAGCTTCATAATTTTCATAGACCCTCCTCAGCCTGAAGCGAAACATGAACAGATAGCGGGAGGCAAACGGTCTCAATCCAGCCACACTGTCCCTCATTGTTCAGGCTCTGAGAGGCCATTAGGCTCCACAGAGGGCCGTCAGAGAGGCTCTTTCTCTGTGGATGGAGGGGTGCATTGGTAGAGGACAGCTCTGAGAAGGGCAGCAGTGTCCTGGGCAGCAGGCCTCGGCTTTGATGGGGCCAAGTCAGGCTTAGGCTGCATTCCTCGCATGTCTCCCTGGTTTCCCTCTACCACATTACGACCTCCAGTCTAAACAAACAAGCTGCTCTCGAAGGCCCAAACCCTACCCTAAAATATAGGCCTTCCATTTTTAAAAGCAGGAACACATATTATTTGTTTCCGTGCCCACAACCAAAGTTGTTCCACATGTCCCTGTTTCTAAACTCTTGTCACTTGCCACATTTTGCATGGAGATGTTCACCTCGGGTGATGCTCAACTGAAGAGAAAGACTCGCTGTGTAAAGTTGGTAAGGCCACCGAAATTCAATGCACATTAAAAGGTGTTTTTTTTTTCTCTCTCTCAAAAATTCTTAACATTTCCTCCCATTTGGGTTATTATGCCAAGATGCTTGCAAATTTAATTTAAAAGGAGAAACTGACTTTTATAGACCATCTGGAAAAAATGAATGCATTCACAACTTTGAAAAACAAACTAATTTCTCATAGAGTAAGTGCTAAAACAGGCAACCGCAATGACTTCAGTTTAACTCGCAAACAAAAGAGCCAACGCAAGAGAAGCAAGATGTATTGCAATAATGTTTAAAGGTGTCACCAGAAGAAAAATAGACACTAAGGCAAAAACAACTTTCATACAATTGAAGTGAAGGTATAATTGCCCATGCGATTTTCATTCTGTTTTTTAATTTATTTTATAGTTCTAAATTGTTTTATATTATATTATACTTGGGAAAATACAATATTGGGCATATTTCTTAGTGATATCATTAAACCAAACCCTGGGGCAGTTTTGCACAAAGGGGCAATGACTGTGGTTAAATACCCTCTGATTGCTGACTGCAGACCCTGAAAGGAGAGACAAGAGGGGGGAAGCCAATGAACCGTCCCTGTTTTTAGTGGAGACAATGACCTGAAACAAACCTTATGAGTGACATGATGAATAGTGTCATCGTGACCAATAGTGTCATTCTCCAAGGCTAAGGTTGTGAGAATAGTGAGATTGACATTGCCCTTTTGTGCAGGCCTAGAACATGATCTTCCCATCATAAAAACTTTGACCATCAGAAGACCAGCTGCAAAACTGTTTTCAGATCAGCAGGCAAAGGGAAACCCATAATTTGAGTAAATGAATTGCTTTTAAGTAATATCTTGTTCACCAAGTTTACCTAATGCGGTCTTCACCAATTAATACAGTCAACTGAAGTAGACTTCATTGAAAGAATGTTTTTATATAAGGATTTAAAATTGTATTGATAAAAAACAAAAGCTAAGCTGAGCATTACTGACATTAGGCGCTTTTCCGTTACAGATTTGTGCAAAACTTTTGCGATATTTTCTTCTTTAAAGGAGAACTCCGGTGCAAAATGAACCTTTGGTCTAATTACACATTGTTACCTAGTCAACCGTTATCTGAGATTTGTTTTCATGATTATCGAATGTAAATAGTTTTATCTCTAAAAACAGTTTAGCCTATAACGCTAGTATAATGCTAGTATATGGGGCATGGAGTAATGACAAATAAAAATCGCTTGTTAATACCACTAACAAGGCTCAAAATAGCCCCACACTAACACGGCAGCATAATGAGGGTCCCTACATGCAAACCGAAGCATTGAGAACTTTGACAGTGTCCAGACAGTTTAATAAGAAGATATTTTATACATACAGTCAACTTCGCGTATATAAGCAGAAGCCATCTTTGAAAAACAGACTTTATCAATCGATCTACGAACCACCGATCCAAATGCGCTGGACCATATGAGATTCTACACAGTTCAGCGCATTTGGATCGGTGGTTCGTAGATCGATTGATAAAGTCTGTTTTTCAAAGATGGCTTCTGCTTATATACGTGAAGTTGACTGTATGTATAAAATATCTTCTTATTAAACTGTCTGGACACTGTCAAAGTTCTCAATGCTTCGGTTTGCATGTAGGGACCCTCATTATGCTACCGTGTTAGTGTGGGGCTATTTTGAGCCTTGTTAGTGGTATTAACAAGCGATTTTTATTTGTCATTACTCCATGCCCCATATACTAGCATTATACTAGCGTTATAGGCTAAACTGTTTTTAGAGATAAAACTATTTACATTCGATAATCATGAAAACAAATCTCAGATAACGGTTGACTAGGTAACAATGTGTAATTAGACCAAAGGTTAATTTTGCCCGCGGAGTTCTCCTTTAAGGAATGATCGACTGTTACGTATGCCAGGTGACCTGTAAATGCGAAAAAAAAAAATGTTTCCAATGCAGTTTTGCTAAATATTTCTTTTTCGAATTGCCTGAAAAACCACCTCATGCAAACGTAAAAACGTAATGACGTGTTTCCATTGGGTGTATTTCAATTCGCAATTTCAATTTGCACAATTTGAAGGGTAATGGAAACGCGGCTATTGTTACTGACATTAATTTCGCAAAATAACATATTACTGTCCAGTCTTGGTGGGTAACACATTACAAGTAATGCGAGGTATGTAATCAGATTACTTTTTCAAGTAACTAGTAAAGTAACACATTACTTATATATTTATAACAATATGTTACTTTTTCAAAGAAGTTATACAAATTACTTTGTTTTCTTGCGGAAGCAAGAGTGTCTACTTTCTTCTTCTGCATCCTATTCTTCTGCGATTCAAAATGGCAGCACAGCTGAAAGGTTTGTTTGAGTTGCGCCCTCTTTTGTACCGGCGAGAATTTGCATTTCCTGCAGCCTGAGGCTTATTTATTTCACTTTTGATGTGAAAGGGCCTTTACATTTAAGCCCAGCCCCGATGAGAAAAGGTAACGCATTACTTTCCAGAAAAAGTATCAGTACTTTTTGCAATATTGTAATTAAGTACTTTTAAAAGTAACTTTCCCCCACAGTGCTGTCCGTAAACATACTGCTGCCCACTATGAATTGGAGGAAATATTAAAAGCATGTTACAAAATGTGTGTGATTTTTTGCTTACTAATGCTGATTTTCCTGAAAACACCAACATTGCAGTGTTGAAACTGTTTAAGCGTCCTGAGCAGCCTGACACAACAACCAATGGTGTGATTTTGGGGCGGGACCAATGACCAATGGCAGACGGGGGAATGTTTGACATTTTTTGTTTGAAAACAAATACGTTAAGAATAAAACATTTTGTTTAGTTTGGTGATATTACTCACTCCACTTTATTAGAAGAAATTAAACAAACTAACAATAAGCAAAACTTCCACTGTCATATTAATTTATGTTTATATTTTTATTTGGCATAAAAACATGTTTGACAATTGATGATTTTTTCACTTTCTTCTTCCTTTTTCATTCATTATGAGTTATTATACATCATTTTATCTCTGTCTTTCTCGGTCTGCACAAAGCGCATATTTGCATGCAAATGGCTGCATTTTAAGTGAAACAAATAAAGACATTTACATAAAGCTAGGCTAATGAAATCTTGCTTTGTTTCTTCAGGTTTTCTGAGGCCTCTTTTCCTTTTGTTTCTGTCTAACATTCTCACCACCTCCTGTCGGCCAGCTTCCGCTCCTATAGCCTTGAGGAACATCTATATTGTCTCTCCGTCTCAATCACGCACACACAGTCTCTTTGTCTCTCTGTCCATCAGGTTCAATTCTGAAGCAAGTGGTACTGACATCTATGTCTCTCTCAAAACACACACACACACACACACACACACACACACACACACACACACACACACACACACACACACACACACACACACACACGTCTGTCACACTCTAGTGATTTCAAGGAACCAGCTGCAATAAAACTGTCTTAGAGCTCACGTATTAATCACTTTTCCTATTTGGACTTTATGACTGAATCAGTGTAATGGAAACTCAACAAGCAGAAATGAATTACATTAATTAAGAATCATATAGCAGGACTCTAAAACACAGTTATAGTTTTCTAAACGTTGCACTGTTTTCTAGCTTTTTAACCTTTTTTCACATTTTAGCACAGTTTTGGAGAACAATAGGTACAAAAATAATATGAAGAAATATTTTAAAGGAGATATTAAACATACAGTTGGGTTCCAAAAGTCTGAGAGACTATATTGAAAATGTAGGATTCCAAATAAAAACATGTAAATTTACTCATATAATAATTAGTTTAGCTAATTGAAAGAATCTGTAATTGTAGAATAATATATGACTAAATAAATAAATAATAATATTGTGCCCTTAATCATGTAGTCTTTGTACAGATGGTCATACATTCTTAAAGCATTATTCTCAAATCATGCTAGATGACCATCAGGTTATATAAAGATAATTATATTAGCGTTCACATCAACGGATGATATCGTCCTGTTTATTCTAAGTGGGTGCTTGTCTGTCACTTTAAATGCTCGAGTTTGTTAAAGCAGGATGGATTCTGATTGGCTGTCAATATTTTTAAGGTTCATCAGCTGGATAAAATCGTTCTGAAAGTGATTCCAAATTTCCAATGTTATAATTTCTCGTTATAGCTGTGGTGTGAACTCTGCTATTCTTTAATATTGAGACCGATTTTTATAACTATATCTTTATAGTTATCGTCCTTGGTGTGAACGGGCCTTTACACACTCAAGTTCATGCAGCTTGAGCACTGCTTTCATTACTAAGGAGGACAACTTATCTAAACAAAATGAAATATAAAAGTATATATTAATGGATGGGAAGCAAGAGACTCTCAACGGCATCAGATCGTGACCCGCCCCGGTCCACCCACACCAGCAAGGAGCCCTAAACCCTCTCATCAACAGCTATATGACAGGCCTCATCCCACAGAACCACGATTCAGATTGACATCTCAATGAGGGGGCCGGTGCCAGTCTTTTACAAGCGCCATTTCACGGCTGTGCTCTTTGTCCTCTACCCCCCACTCCACCCCACCGGGTAGAGACCAGCTCTTTCTTTTTGAGAGAGAGAGAGAGAGAGAGAGAGAGAGAGAGAGAGAGAGAGAGAGAGAGAGAGAGACGGGCAGATACAGGGAGGGCCTCTCGTCATGCCCCACTGCCCCTCAATCGGTGTCTGAGTCATTGCCCACAAAAACTGGCTTGCTCCATATACCTAATTTTTGCATATGAATGAGCGGCCCATTGTCCGGCCTTAAATGCACATTAAACCTGTCTGGAAACAATCGAGAGGAGGCGCACACTTTTTCCCCACCTTAATAAACTAATTAATTGGACGTATGAGATTTAGGAGAGGAAGAACATCTTGGCGCTGTTTATTCCAGTGCTTCCTTAACCAACGGCAAGTGTCCCACATAAAGGAAAGGATGTTTATAGTTCTGCCAAGAGTAGCTCAGTGTCTTTGTACAGAGGCCAAACTGAGACCTCTGGCTTTTGTCTACATAAGAGGGGTTGAACAGACCCATCCAGCCAGGCAGACCGTTGCCGAGACACTTTCGTCGTGTCTTGCCCTGCAGGCCTGCCCTTTGCTCTGGCCTGGAGAGCAGACATTGGAGATGGGCCGGGCTCAGGCAAACCAGGTCAGCTAAGATCTGAGAGAGAGCAAAGTGCATGTCCAAAAAAGAGTGATTAGAGATATCAATAGGCATTTGCATTGACTCACACTATTGACTTGCTCTGGTCAGCTTTCTTGTCAGTCTTGTTCGGCCGTGTTGAGTATTGTCGGTTCACTTCATCCACACAGAATCTCAGAAAATATATTATGATTGATGCAGGTGTGGAAAGTTATACAGCCCAAATCCAAATCTGTTTTAAGGCACCAGAAATTAAAACTTTGCCATCATTTAGCTGCCCTCTTGTCATCCCAAACTCACTTGGACAAGATACTTTTCACTAGATACTTTGAAAAACGTTTCAGTTGTTTTGCCCATATACAGTGAAATTATTGGACCAATTAATGGGGTCCAACAATGTTAAGAGCTTTAAAGCTCATATCAATTGTGAACAGTGACGAACATCAAATGTGTCTGTGTATGCGTGCAGTAAACCTCAACTAGGAAAACTCATTGGTTCTCGCACGACTTGAGTGATCTTATCAATTCAGAAGACAATACACCAGGTAGTTCCTGCAACATTTATGTCCTTTTTTCAGCTTGAAAATTTTGGATCCTATTGACTTTAATAATGTGGAAATAAGCTGAAACACTCTTCAAAACATCTTCTTTTGTGTTCTGCAGTTATGAGTTTCGAATGACATGAGGGTGAGTAAATGATGAAGGAATTTTTACTTTTGGACGAACAAACCCTTTAAATGAGGGGTTCTAAATTATAAGCCTTTCCATGATGTGCACAAAGACTCAGAGACGGATAGTTAAACATGGAAAGGGAATGCTTCAGATACCCTTCATCTGCGTACAAAGCTAAAAGAGGACCAAGACTGAGAACATCTAATCTCTGGTTTTCCTGGACCTTTTCTCAGAGTAAGCGGTTTTGCTAAAGTACAGGGACTAAGATGTGGATGTCAGCAGTCCAGACTGGACATATAGAATACAGAGTTTTTATAAGTGGCTTTGCATCTTAAAATCCAACAAATAGTCATTAGCCCTGCATTTTTCACCACCTACAGCGCTAAACTCGACTAAAATCTGCCATTGCGCTCTATTAAGAGAGTTCTGTAAAGATGTGAATCACCAGAGCCGCTAGTCTCCAGCTAATTTTTGTGGCGTGCCCCATGTTGGGCTTTGTGTCCTGGCTCTAACTGCTTGGCTCCATCCCACATGCAGAGGTCCTTCAGGGCCAGCGTCCCAGAGGGGGACTCCATCCCTAGCCCTCCAACAGCCGTCATCTGCCCAGTGGGGTTTGTTTGTACTCGCTCTGAGCAGGAGCTCCGCATTTCTCCTTACACAATGTCCAGCCCCGCCGATTCGGGGCTCGGGCCAAGATGCCCTCAGCGTCGTATAGTAAGTAAGGAGCCCCGGGGGCCTCTTCGTGGAGCTCCTGACGGCCCAGCTGCGCATGAGGTTCCTCATCTTTCGAGCTCATTCTTTTAATTAGACAATCTGAGAAGTAGCTCTCAGAGGGACACCTCCACCTTCTCAAAATGCCCTGCATGCTAAGAGAGGTGGCGGTCCGCATGTGAGCCCCAAGCTCATATACATAATCTCACCACATACCTCCACCCCCCCTCCACCCATCCTCATTTCAATAGCGCTCCCCTCCTTCACCCCACAGATACTCAAAAGGAGCCCACACCTCCCATTTCCAGGAGCCTGTGGGCGCAGTGAGAAAATGAAGACCTCTGCGCCCCTGCAAATCCCCAGGAATTTCTCATTAAGAGCAGGTCCTGGGCTCCTGAGGACCCCCGGGATCCCCTCCGCACCCCCCGCTCCCTCAAGAAGTCGACCCTCTCGCCCGACTAGAATGGACTACTCCAGTCCACTTTGTGTCGGGCGGCTGTTTCCCTGTGTGTGTTATTCATCTCGCTCCCATTCTCCAGGCACAAGAGGCTTTCCCCGCCAATGGTGCTTTGAAAGTCCTCAAGACTTCCTCTTCTTTTCACCACATTTTTTATGTGTGTGCATGTGCGCAAGTCAGTGTCCGTAATGAAAGGCCCGGGCTCTGGATAGCACAGAAAATGGGTAATTGAAATTACTTTTTTTTTTTTTTACGGCCTCCCATGATAGGAAGCGGGAGTTGGTTCATCAGGACAGTTCTGAGGTTTTGTGCCTTGCTTGGCATTCAGCTACAGGCTGTTTCATTAACAAGCGACTGCTTGGGTGAGGAGAACAAGAGCGGGACGCAGTCAAGAACAGTTATGTTGTTATTTCTCTGTGGCTTACAATCATATCAGCTCAAAGCTAAGTGTTGAATGAGTATGTTTAAACAGTATGAACAATATGGTTTAACATAAACTGATAAGATAAAAGTAGCGAAGAAGTGGGAACTCCCTCTAAGGAGATTGCAAGAAAATTAAATAAATTCTATGAATATACATCAATATATGCTGACCGTGTAAATTCTTACAAGTAACAGCTTTCACTCCAGAATCATTCTAGTGCGGCCTGCACTATTCGTAGTTATTTCGTCTATGAAAGAGCGATTGACTCCATCTAGTGGAGAGATTGA
This sequence comes from Phoxinus phoxinus, assembly GCF_949152265.1. Lineage (NCBI taxonomy): Eukaryota > Metazoa > Chordata > Actinopteri > Cypriniformes > Leuciscidae > Phoxinus > Phoxinus phoxinus. Next base: position 10,232,168 of record NC_136892.1, on the reverse strand, counting down.
CTCTCTGCCTGAATGTCCATTTGAAACTCACTCGAAATCATAACCCAACACAAGACAGGACGTAACCCTACTCAAGCTTAAGAGCTTAAGATGTAATTTGTTACAGTCAGTTGGATCAAGTGTAGCATGCAAAATATAATTTCCCCATTCACATGAAGTCAAATTACAAGTCCAAACTTGAATTGTTAACTGTATTATTGTATCATTTACATTCCTCGGACAAGAAGTGAGGAGTTTGCAGTGCATTTAGTTTGTGTAAGTCTTTTTGCTGTAAATCTACAGTCTTCTTTTACACAGGATGCACAATAAAACTTTGAGTGACTCATTTATGTTTCTCAACTACTCATGGTTTTACTTGCCAATTCGTGCTATCATTCAAGACACTGGGTTGTTAAAAAAGTGGAGTAAGGGAGGATGTGGAAAAAAAGGAAAGCAGTGAGACAGATAGAAAGCAGGAGAGAGCTGTCACAAATGAAGACAGCTGTCAGCTGGGATGCATGGCGGGGCTCAGAGGTTAAGGAGAAAAACAACGGGGGAGGACAGTGGAATCTCAAACAACAGGAAAAGACACACAGACTCAGACACGCGGGCCTCCACAACTCTCTTTGAGAGATGGATGGGGTACAACCAGACACCTTCAGCAGATCAGCTGCTGTACGCTATAGCGTAACGCACAGGACAGCCTCTACTCATCAACACGAGGACACTTAATGGCCCAGTCCTAAATGCCACATATTTGTGGTGGCAAAGCCACATAGACTGTTGGGAAGTAGTCAGATGCTTTCAGCCCAGACTTCGCAAAAAAAAGAAAAAGAATCATAAAATGATAAATGTATCAATACTGTGCTGTAGACCTGCATGGACATGCATGAGCAAATCCAAATCCACATCAAGTTTATAATTTGGAACAGGGCCCAGGGAAGGGGGCTTCTTAAATACTTTCGTTGAGTTGTGCTGCCCTCTGCCAGTAATATTTGTTACTACATTTGTCCCCCTGTAGTCAATAATTTCATCCCTTAAAACTCACCTTTGATCACCAAAAATGACGTTTTAAACGTTTTGTTTTGTTTTTGGAAAAATAAATTCTTCATGCCTTAAAATAGCTTGAATGTAACTCTACACCCTTGCCTTATTTAGTATACACGGGCCTATGGATATGCGAATTAGCCCCGCCTCCACTCACTCACACAACGATAACACGTTGACGTGATTGTTTGTGACATCAGAAACACCAGCGAATTCAAACCGCGTTTAAACTGTCTTTGGTTCACTGCAGTTTTAAGGAGAAAATACTCAGCAATGGTGTTGACTTATGATTTGCACATAGTTTGTCTTAAAGCATATTAAAACACCAGACATATAATATAAACAACATTAAAAGCTTGATTTTCACCACAGGGGGACTTTAAAATGTCAAGAACAAGAATAGGCCTTCAATTAAAGTACAACGTATAATAAAATATTGCTTCCTTAAAATTAATCTAATGATAATGGCTACTGATTTCATATTAACATCGGTTCTAGATTAACTTTTTCTTGTATATGTTAGAGGGCAAGTATTAAACTTCATATAATCAAAGTGCAATATCCAGTGAATATTGTTCACCTACAAACTGATCAACAAAGTCAAATCACCAAAAGACAAATGCTCTGCTGAACGATTGTTGAAGGGTAATAGGTCAAGACAGAAATGACTGACCACCAGGGGGCGTAAAAAAAGAAAGCTTGAGAAATAAACAGGCATTATTCATCCAAAAAGAACAATATAAACACAATAACTAAAAGCGAAGATTACATTATAAGCAAAATAGTAATATAATGTTAATGTAAAAGCACACAATATTTTAGAATGACATACGTATGCAATTTACAGTTTTATTACAGTTTCAGATTTCTTTTTTTCAATGTAATGTTTCTATTTTTAAAATAAAACTATTCATATAAAATTACCAAAAAGTGTCTCTCCTTTGGCGTTGATATGCAGCTTTAAATAGTTTTGTTGTTGTTGTGAATCAATTTTGACCAGAAATAGTTTGCTTTTTTCTTAAAGATTTAGCCCCTCACACATAGTGTTCTACAATAGGGAAGAATGGGGCTAAAAGCCCCGGTGTAAAAGGAATGTAATTTCTTCTTACATGACAACAAAAACCAAAACTAAACTAGACAACATATGTTTGTAGTTAATTATACCTATTGGTTTTTGTTGCAATGTGTCAAGTTGCCAATGGAGGATAATTGACTGTTTTTATATTTTATTATTTCACCCCCCATTCCTCGCTCCCCCTTTCATTGTGGATCAAATTTGTAGAAAAATAAGAATAGCCAAATGAATAGGGGTGAATTCAGGTTGACTTAATTTTTCCCCAATCAGAGTCAATGTGCAATATTTCAGATTCCATTGTGTGTTGAATTAGCAAGTACAAATGTAGGCTAAATGGACAACCTGCCACATTTGACTAAGAAGCATTATGGAGACAGACTTATTAAGAGGATTCTCGGTTATGGTAAACTTTACTGCTGTATTTTCTGCCAGTCGAGGCGCTGTTCAGGCGAAAGCAGCCAGCAGGCCCACAGACAGCGCTGCTGAAACACGAACTCTCAGCTCAACACCAATTTTGACATCTCTCGCAAATTTACTTTTGAGGTGCCAGTGAAAAACATCTTTAACACGTCACCAATCGACATGATATAGGTTCCCAAGCCCCAAACACGCCCTGCCCTTAAAATAAGCTCACAGGACTATTACATAGGTTTTGAGTTATGCAGGATTTGGAATAGACGTGTTGCTAAGCCTATATGTACGTTTATTGAAACGTGATCTAAAGCTCAATGCCCGTCGTATTAAAGCGCTCTAGTGTAGTGTCACGTTCACACGACATTAAACTCGGCCACAGTCGTTGAGATGATGTCGGACTCCTCCATTTTCTCTCTCCTCAGACAAAATTAAATAAATAAATACACGGCAGAGAAAAACAAATGCGCTGTTTATGCACACGTCCAAACATCATATGGTTCAACACGGTTTCGATGTCGTTTCCATGTGTTAGAGAAGTGCGTTGTGCTGCGTTGCCTGCGATATTTGTGTCTTGTTTATTACACAAAATCTTAGTAGATATACCTATGTGTCATTTTTATAGCGCAGCATTGCTGAACGCACGTGCGTCTTCACGCGCACTGTCATTTGATCAACTCTAATGTTAGAAAAAACGTCGTTTAAAGACGAGTCACAACTTCTTGAATGTATAAAAGCCTTACTTCAAATCGAAATTTAACACTTTGTGGCCTGTGCCAGCACACAGCAGACTCCATCTTGAATGATCAAGAGCGCTGAAACTTTAACATAATCGCGTATTTTCATTCGCTTCCGAGTGTTTGTGTTACATTTGTGTTGATTTCAGAATAGGATTTTATGTCACTTAAAGGAAAGCCTATACCACTTAAGGGTAGAAATGTCCGTTACAAAAGCACAGTATCTATCTTAACATATAAAAAAATGTTAAAAGAACGGCAAATGTTCGATTAAATGTGCATTTGAGCGTTTTGAAATGTTTAATTGTGTTTTGGGATAAAGTGAAGCACGGGAGTTGAGAAGAGCTCCCCTCGCAAGGGGTTGGGTTGCCGTGCCGATTGGCTGCTGTTCATAGACACACACAGTCACGGGCTTGAAACAGAACCAGGGGCAGGTCGACAGCAAGGAAACCATAATCATTGAAAATGAAAAGTACAACGTCCGCATCGTAACGCAGAGGTACGTTGTGACTCAGACATCGCGCACTGGGAAGGTTCCTCTCGGTGTGAGTGTTGTAATGCATGTGTTTGTATATTGAAGGGGTAGAGTGATGATGATAGCATGAATGTGTTCTCAGGTTCTCTGGCCTACTACTGCAGCTGCGGCTGGGATTTTCTTGATCCACTTTCACAATTTGGGAAAAAAGGTCATTTCACGCGCGCAAACGAAGAGTTGTCATTATGAATAACACTGGCCAACATTTAAATGGTAAGATTCCATCGGTGTTTCCTTAGGCATCACGTTTTATATGTTTTAAAATAACGAAATATCCGGTGTAACTCAGTGAACTCGTTCTGATGTTTGTTCGGGAGAGAGATAGGCTATTATTAAAATAATAGCTTATAAATATTAATGGGATTAGCACGCGTGACAATGAGCACAGCGCTGCCAGTTTTTTACATGCATGTCACTATTGTATCTCTTCATATAATACTTCTTTATGTGAATCATGTGTCAGAGTTCACTCTTCGCTCTGTTATATATGTGCGCCCGCTATCATTCCTGCGTTCCTGTGTTATGGAGAATGTTCGAAATGGAACACCATACTACTTCCCCTACTCGGAATAGTAAGCACTAAGTAGAACGTAATTAATCCGTTCCGAACGCACAGTCGCGCTAGAAACTTTGTTAACGCTTAAAATATGTCTTCTTTTAATCATAAAATTGCACTATATTGTAAACAAACCTCCGTTTAAGTCCTATACCTCACAAGGATACTCCAATTAAATTAATGATTCACAAATATTTATACTCATTTATTTTGTATACTTCACTTGTTTATCGAGCTAAATGATGCAGGTGTAAATATATATTTTTTGGAGAATGGAACATCTAGAATTATATTATAATAATTCAATAGTTTATATAATAATATGGGGTAATTGGAGAAGGTGTTTTAAATAATTGGATAAAAATCAAGTGTGAGTTTGACAGCCTCGTATTACTGAATGAACATGAACCATGGGTCTCCTGTCAAAAAAGTGGTTGATGCTTACTAGGCTGGAAAAGGTTGCAAAACTATTTCTATAGAGAATACAAATGGACTCTCTTACTCTACCAAGAAAAAAATTATCATCTGCAAAAATCACTCCAAAAACAGGAAATTCAATATTCAAGGAAAAACCTAATTGAACCTCTTTGTTACTCCAAGGAGTAACATCTACATATCTTCTGGTTAGTGTTTGTGAGTCCACCATCAGCTAGACTAGAGAGACAGGGCAGAAAGACACATTTCCATGTGGATAAGACTAATGGAAGAATGTTTTGTGGACAGATGAGCCAATTTATGTTAATGAATGTTGATTAACCATAACAGTTTGAGAAAACCAAACACTGGATTTGGCTTAATAAACTTATTAATAAAGTGAAAAGATGTAATTAAATAAAGATATATAACACATAACTCCTTTTATGTAGTTAAAAGGTTTAGATGAAGATGTGATGCAAATTTAGGCCAGCATTTTTTGCTAAATTTCCTAAAGGTTCATAAACTCGCAAACAACAGTGCTGGACACTTGTTGCCAGCTTTGCTTTACTATTACTACCATTGTTTACTATTTATAACTTTTTGATAATTTTTTTTTTTTTTTTTTAGCGAATCCACACACACAAGCGCAATTTACATTTGTCTGCTTATTTCATTTTAAGATTTTTACTCTTACAGAGGATGTGATGATGAAGTGAATATGAATGCTTACAGTATATGTATATACAAATTTGTTTTGCAGATAATGGAGCAGTGCCGGTATGATTCGGTCACGTATGCTTACTCTCAGTAATTCAACACATTGGTGTACTTGTTCACAGGTGCTGGATCTGCTTGAAAGTATATGGAAAACTTCACCCATTGGCAGACAGACACTTGGCTTTGACCCTGGCCCTTCCTGTCTCACCTGTCCATGGGTTAAACACTTAAGAGCCATAGTTTACTCATATTTGTTGCTAGAAAAGCCTTGGAGGCGTATGGAACTATGTGTGCACAATTAACTCAGATTGGTGCGTTGTAGCCAGACTGAGTTATTAACACATCTGCCTCAAAATGGATGCAGCTGTGACTGACAGCTGCACGTCCCCACCCAGCCCTGATTTTAGTCTGGACTCATCCAGTCCATTTGCAAATGGACTGCACTTTGAGTCGATTCTGTTTGAAGACGAGGACGAGGATGAAGTTATGGATCCAGAGACAGCGTCCCAGCTGGAAAGAGCCTCGTGTGGCTCCACAAGAGAACATACAACAAATAGAAATTTAAAGACAAAATTGGATGTCAAGCCTAGAAGCAAAATTTCAAAGGCTCGCTCCTCCTTGGGGAAAGAAGTCAACTTTGAAGACAAGTCTAAAAGTGATTGTGGGCTTTCTTCTCTTGTGAGCAGGCCTGCCGGGATTGTAATGGCAAGTTCACCATCAAACCACCACTAATATTATTAGATATCTCTTCATACGAAGAGATCAAAATTTTAAAATTAGGAACATGTCAATAATATACATAATTTTAGTTATTAATACGTTTAATTATCAATAAAATAATATAGTTGATAATTTATAAAAAAATATGCGCATAAAATGTATATGCTAAAACATAGAATGAATCCTATTCAATATATATGTTTTAAATGTATATATTTTTGTATGGTGACCGGTCGTGGCCTCGAGATCCTATGATGAGGGAACAACATATTTCTCTTGTGACCACGACTTCTTATGTTGAAGGAACGACATCTATTTCTTGTGGCCACGAGTTTAATGTGTTGAACCTGTAAACGAATCAGAAATGGATATTATTATTAATAAACATTTTATTTTGAATTAAAAATGACAGACAATGCGGCATTATGCATTAATATTTAATGTGGCATGAATATTATTATTAGGGCTGGGACGGTTACCGCAATACCGCGGTCACGTGACGCCATCCGCGGATTGTTTTAAGGTCTGTGGGCGATGCTAGGCGCTGCTGACGCGAGCCGCGAGGCTAGAAAGCCCCTGACTGTTCTAGAAAGGAGACTGATCCAATGCAGCAAAGATATTTAACGGCTAAAGTCCTTAGTATAGCCTATTGGCTCTGTTGTATCCCCAGAATTCCGATTAAAGCGGTTTACCGCTATACCGCGGGAATTTCCTGCTTTTCAACCGCGGTAAGAAAAAATCCATACCGTCACAGCCCTAATTATTATATTATATTATGGTAGCATATTATAGGCCTATTAGGCTTTTATAGTAATATCCATTTCTGTGCGATGATTTGATATAGGCTACTTAGCAAATTACTATTTTTCTAGGCACACTAAAGATTATCACATTTGAAGTTCACTTTACGGTTATTTAACATATTAGGCTATAATATTTATTCTTTTCGGGTTGTAATTACTAGACTACATTAGTAAATAGGCATCATTATAAACATGTACAGTAATTAGTTGTGTCTGTTTATGTCTATTTATGTCTCATTTATCGCCACACACTGGCGTGGCCTAAGCCTACAGAACTAGTCATCAAGTCAAAACTTTATTGACATGATTGTCCGGTTTGGGATTTAAAAAACATATGGCTCTTTAAAAATGAAAATGAATAATATAGAATGTTAATTAGGTAAAGAGATACATTAAAAGGGAAAAAAAGATAGATAAAAAATGTTTTCTTGTAGGCCTATATTATTTTATGTTCTTACATATTCTTTTAACATAATTAACCAAATGTATATATGATGTCTACCAGCAGACAAAAAAAACGAAAAGAAAGGCTCTACCACCCGTGAAATATTTGGAGGGTGAAGTTATATGGGCTAAATTCAACCGTAGACCATGGTGGCCCTGTCAGGTGACTGTTCACCCAGTTGAGGGAGTTTACCACAGAATTAAAGGTAAGTACACAACCACAGAAGCCATACTGTAGATGCCCCTACATTATTTCATGATCCAGATTCATAACTTTTTAGTCACTTTTTTCCACACAATCCACCCACAAAAATGTGTATTGTCCTTCCTTGAATTGCTTTGTGCGATTGTGTTTCAGAGCCACCAGATAGGACCAATCGTCAGTATTTCCTCAAGACATTCGGGGAACCTGAAGAACAAGCATGGGTTCCTGAGCGATCTACTCATATATTTGTGGGTGGATATCAGTTTAACAATCTCCCTTTTGTGAAAGGAAGTGGACGCCAACAAGATGAAAACGCCAGACACTCTGTAATTTCTGAAACATCCTTTCAGTAAAATGGATATTGTGACCTTTTTAAAACCCTTGTGAAATTGTTACTCTTGGGTTACTTTGCAGATACCCAAGCGTTTTCTGAACTCTTGGAGAGCTAGTGTGGTTGAAGCAGAAGCACTTCTCCTGGAGAAACCAAGGGTCACCACTCCATGCTCAGACTTCTTCAAAACAATCTCTGAAGGAACCACAAATAACACAGAAAACAAAGTGTCTGTGCCAGTGGAATTACCCAACATTAGTCTTCTGAGCAATGGGACAGTTACACAGAAAGACCACCTGAACACCTTACCACATAATCAGGGGTCTAAAAACAAAAAGAAACAAAGAAAGTCGTCAACACATTTGAAACCATCTGAGGAATTTCATTATGAGAAGGATAAGATTATGGAAGGGTTGGACAATCCCTACTCTGACATCGATTCTGTACCACAGATCCGCAGATGTCCCAAAAGCTCTGAGCGAACGTCAAATATCAAACAATCAAACTCAACCCCAAGTCAGCTTCCCATTACAAATGACAAAGAAAAAAAAAAGAATGTGGAGAACCAGGGTGGCCTTTGGTTCAGTAAAACAGGGAAAGGTCAAGTCAATGGGGGACTTAGTCGTGCTGGAATTAAATCTGTGAATTGTTCTTTTGGGAAGGTATCTTGTAAAATTAAGATGCCAGATTCAGCAAGCATGAAATCCAAGGACAATCAAATCACCGGACTTGAACATCTATCGACCGAAGCCAGGAAAGCTCTTGGTAGGAGAGTGAAGTGCCTTCCGGCAAGTAGTCGCCTGATGACGAGAGCACTGAAGGCAATGGAGGAGGAAGAGTGGATGAAGAAACAACTGGTAAACCAAGAGTCAACCTCAAATGTTGAAATAGGGAATTATGTGTCTTCTTCTGACTTTACAGTACATGAAACAACAGATGTAGACAAAGGCCCTTCACAGAAGATTCCAACTACCGCAAGCTGTGATCAAAAAGAAGACTCAAACTTTAGCACACGCACCCAGCTATCATCTGATCTTCAAAGTTGTAAAGACAATGAACATTCAGTCAAATCTGAAGATGAAACTTCTTTGATATCTCAAGCACCTGTTGCCTTTCATTCATCCAAATTCAAACAGGAGAGTCACATTTCTGATTTATCTTCTAGTTCTACTCCATCGTTGTGCTTAAATATGGAAGATATGGAGAACATAAAAGAATTAACCTTCAAATCACTAGCAAATGAACACAGTGGCCAGCCTCTGTCGTTTCATCCTGATGCAAACTATAAGTTTAGCACATTCCTAATGATGCTGAAGGATATGCACGATAGCCGGGAAACTGATGGAACAGCATTGGTAATAGAACCGTTACCCAAAAATGAACTTATTAAAGAGGAGCCATCACTGATTCCGAATGTGAAGGATGAGCTGAACACAGTAGTTACAAAAAAATGTCAATTAGGCAAAATCACATCCAAACAGAAGAAGATGAAGCTGAAATCTGTGACAAATAGTATCCCGGAAAATCATCTAAACCCTACAGTTTCAAAAAATGCTCAAAGACACAATAAAAAAATTTGTTTGAAAAAGAAAACCACTGTGGACACATCAAACATCCACTCCAAAGATTCATTTGACAAATTGATATCTGAGCTTCACCTGCCCTCGGAGGAACCAGAGACCTCAGCTAAGTTCTCAGCTAATGTGCCCAAAAAGCGTTGGCAAAAGTTTGACCAAGTCAATAACAAAGCGTTACATGCAGACGGAGGAGGTTGTATTCAAGAGACAAAACGATTACCCTCAGAAAATTGTGAAGTTTTGGAGGGTGGCATAGATAAATCTTTTTCTTTTGTGCCCGAGAAGGCAACTTCCATCAATGCATTAGAAAATACTCAAGCCAACTGTCAAAGAAATGACACCCCTACAGGTAAGGTAGACAATACTAATATCATATAAAGATTGTGTCAATTTTTAAGTGGGTTCAAAAATGTTTGTGCTTTTTACAGATTGTAAACGCATTCGAAAACCTAGCAAAAGACTCATAGAATGGACAGAGGAATATGATCAATTGTTTTCTACTAAGAAGAAAGCAAAAAAGAAACCTGAGTTGTTTACTAAGGTAGCTAAGTTTATGCTAGCTAATCAAGGTGAAGTTGGATGTGTAAGTTATCCTGTATTGTGTAATTCGCTTTAACATTCTGACTATTTTTTTAAACTTATGAATAGGTCGAAAACCACATTTGCAGTGGTCCAGTGGAGAAAACATCTGGCGAAAGTATACAGAATCCTCAGGTAACAGAACAAGGTGTATCGAGGCCCCTGCCAGAATTACAGACTCCTCCACCAGAAGACATGTCTCAGAGCACTCCTTCAATAAATAGCAAGCCATGTCAAGAGAGTCAAGTGTTGTCTGTTGACACGCTAACTCCACCTCCAGAAACAATCCCATCACCATGTGCTGAACTTTGCCATAGGGAGCAGCTCCAAAGACAACATGCTTTGGCCATCGGTGAGTAGCTTTTTCTGAAGGTTTACATAATTATGAAGAAATGCACAAATTTTATGACTGTTTGGAAAAATTCCATCACATTGTTTTACCATATGCAATGGTCATATGTAGACCCTAGTGCAAGCCAGAACCACCCCCCCCCCCCCCCCCCCCCACGTTTATGTTTATGTATTGTTTTAGGGCCGACTATATTCATTACTTTTTGTTAGAACAAAATAACAGTAAAAAAAAAATGATTGTTCATAATTGTGAATAGGTGATGGTGTGTGTTTAAGCACAAAGAGACAACGGAAACCCACCAAAAAGATTCTAGAAAGCTCCATTGAAGCTGAACCAATTCTCATGCCTAAAAGAAAGGTAATATTTTAAAAATTCACTTTGATAGATAACTAGATAAAGAATAATAAAAAACCTAATTGTGATTTTAGTCTAGTTAGTTTAGTCTAATGAAATAAGGACAATGGAATATTGGGCTAATAGCATTATCATTCACAGGTGAAGTCACAGAAGATGTGCTCATCTGGACAATCTACAAGATCAGGTTTGACTGCTTTCAAAACTCTGTTATTTTATTGAAATCATAATATTAATATATTGGACAACTTCATTATTTTACGGACATAGTCAACAATCAGAGACAATGTTTTCCGAACATGCAGCCCTGGGGTTCGTTTCCCATACAATGACGTAACTCGATGCTTAACTATCATAGTACGATGCATTGCTGAAGAAAAACTAGCTAGTTAACAGTTTCCCGAAACCGGATTGACGCAAATTTGCCGTTCAACCACATTGGTTAATGATGTCACACAGGTGGTGGAGTGATAACTTATTTAAATTAATCTGTTTGAAATCAAATTAATGCTAGATTTTTTTGCTATACATTGTGGGCATGGCATCTGAGGACTAATTGTAATTTTTCTCAGTTATTTTGCTTTATTTCCAGATTCAATCATAGGCTCATTCTTATGTACTAGAGCACGTACGCACATGCACACTCTTCAGAAACGGTGCTTTAAATCTTTTGACAAACTAAAAGATGTAAATGACATTTGTATGTATTCAAAATAAAACATATAGATTGTACTGAATGTCATGCTGCTTATTTTGGTTCACATAAGGGTTTATTAAGTCCAAACAAGAGTTTATTAAGTATGCAAACAAGAGGTCGAGAGCTGTCGTTCTAACCACACAACTTTTTGATGGCGTTTGCGAATGTTCGTTGGGAACTATGGTTTCGGGAAACACTATGCCGACTATGTTGAACTATGCCGATAACGATGGAACTTGCGACCATAGTTGGTTAACGGTGCTTTTTGGGAAACGCACCCCAGGTCATTTAATTATGTACTAACAGATGTATGTCCATCAGTTACATTTACAACAATAATCTAATCTAGTTGAAAATGATGTTTTAAGTTCTAGAAGATGTGGCATATGCTGCCACTGAGCTTTATTATTTTTTATAAGATTATTTGGTGCCTTAGTTGTCTTTTGTTTTACAATCTGTAATTGTATTGTAAATGAAGGAATTGGACAACAATCGTCAAAAAGTAAGAACAAGTTGTCTTCTGAGTCCATCGACAAACCAACTGACCCAATACTAGAAAGCACAGAGATGGAGATAAAAGTTGCCCCTGCAATGCCTCATACAGTTGATCCAGAATCAACAGAGGATCACTCAGATGCTCTCAGATGCTCAAGTTCAGAGGTCAGTAAAAAGAACTCTTGATAACAGTCTTTTAATATTTCTTAATGTTCACTTTATTGGGTACAACTGCTTCTAATCAGCCAATTCAATCAGCCAGAGAATTCAATGAAAATTATTTAAATCAATCTTTTTAAATGCTCATTTAATTAATTAACCGGAATATCTGCCATTTCGTTCAGATGTTTGAATCTAGTTATGGCTTGTGTTCTGAAAGAGAAGAAAATCCACAATCTGATGAAGGACCCTCGGATAATAAAAGACTCTCAGAGGAGAACGGGGGAAGCGTCTTACTCGAGGAAAATGTGTGTCAGGTAGGTTTGTTGAGGCCTGTTTACATCAATAACTATAACTATATTAGTGTCCACACCAATGGTCAATAACAGTGATGTCGTCTGCTGCGTTAAATACTTAAGCTTTTTAAAGTCAGGTGAATTCTGATTGGCTGGCAAGGTTTGTTTATTATTAATTGTCCAACAAATCACTCTGAAAGTGATCCAGTGATATTGTTCCTTTTCTAAGAAATGGGCGTGGTTTAAGCGGGCTAATTGATTGGTGAAGTCCAGCAAATGTCACGCAGACAGAAGTCTGTTGATTCACCATGGCTCCGTCCGAAAACGTAAAAATGCTGCTTTCGGAGGATGCATTCCAGGGTAGGAAGGCATTAAGGCACGCCCGAATCCAATGCTTCACTTGCTTCAGCTTCCCTTCCTCTCTCCTGAGATACCTGATCCATTTTTGAAGGCAGCATAGATGTATCCTTCACTGCCTTTGATATCCCACAATCCTGTGCTTTTCCACTGCCTCAGAAGTCAGTCCAAAATCAGTTTTGTGAGGCACCTTTGTGCGCAAACGCTACCTATAAAGTCCTTGTCTGATTAGGCAACAAGTCAGCTGCCTAAGATTTCGGACGCAGCCCATACGATTTAATCATAAACAAATGACAGTGTCAAATGAAATGACATTATCAATTGGAAAAAATTATAACTATATTTCAGACTAAAGGGATAGTTCACTCAAAAATTAAAATTACCCCATGATATACTCACCCTCAAGTCATCCTAGGTGTATTTGACATAATTCTTTTAGACAAATACAATCGGAGTTATATAAAAAAATATCCTGGCTCTTCCGAACTTTATAATGGCATTGAATTGCTGTTTCTGTTTTGAAGTTCATAAAAGTGCATCTATTCATGATAAAACTGCTCCACATTGCTCTGGGGGTTAATAAAGGCCTTCTGAAGCGAAGCGATGCGTTTGTGTAAGAAAAACATCAATATACATCCAGATACCCAATATCCAAACGAACATACGCACCACTTGAGTCAAAAGCGCAACTTATGCGAGGAATGCGACGCACTGCTGATATTTACGCTACTTGCTACGCTACTTCTGACATCACAAGTTGCGTAAGTTGCGCTTTATTATGGCCGTTTGGCCGGAAGCTAGAATTTCACTTTATAAAGTTTTAAATATGAATATTTTTCTTACTCCAACTCATCGCTTTGCTTCAGAAGCTCTTTATTTTCCCCCGGAGCCGTATGGAGCACTTTTGTGATGGATAGATGCACTTTTATGGACTTTTCACTGCCATTATAAAGCTTGGAACATTTTTTTTAATTTTTTTAATTTAATTTTTTAATTTTTTTTTAATATAACTCCGATTGTATTCTTCTGAAAAAAGAATGTCATATACACCTAGGATGACTTGAGGGTGAGTAAATCATGGGCTAATTAAATTATTTGGGTGAACTATCCTTTAAGATGTTTCAAAAAAGTGATCTTGATCTTAGGATGTTTCAGCAAATTAATTTATCATTTGAAATACGAATTCACTTAATTCAGTTGTCGATAGCTATGGTATATTAGACAACCCCTTAATGACCTCCTTCTCTGCTGTTTCTGAAGGCATGTGAGAAGCAGGGAGATCTCCTTCTGTGCGAAGGGCAATGCTGTGGGGCATTCCACCCACAATGCACTGGTCTGAACGAGCCTCCCACAGGAACATTTTTATGTCAGGAGTGCACGTCTGGTGAGTGCCTGCTTCATAATTCACAAACCAAAAATTTGACTTGAAGTAATTGTACAGCTTTTGACAGCTGGTCTTGTGAATATTTTAATAGGTATACACTCATGCTTTGCTTGTAAGAGCCTGGGTGAGGACGTCAGGCGCTGTATGCTTCCTGGATGTGGGAAGTTCTACCATGGGGAGTGCGCTGCCAGCCATGCACCCACTGTACCTCTGAACCGGGCCTTTCGTTGCCCTCTCCACGTCTGCCTGTCGTGTTTCATCACAAACCCTACCAATCCGTCCATATCTAAAGGTTTGTTGTGCTTAGAGCAGTTAGGTGCTAGATCAGGTGATGACCTCTGCCTTAAAAAAAAACTATTCCACATGGGAACAGCAATGTCTTTACAAAATTATAAGATTCAGTCCATAAAGTGTGGGTCCAATAAAGTTGTTATTTTTAATTAGGTGAGTTATCTCATCATCATGGCAACAATTTTTGGATGCTGTGTTTGTTGGACCAGTGCGAATTAGCATTAGGATGTTATCTTGCATACTAGGTATACCGATATTATTATAACATAAAATAATCATGGGCTGTATTGACCAGAATATTAACAATACAGATAAGCCCATGATTATTTCATGTTGTGACTGATATGAAAATTCTATGCTATTTTGTCCAAATCATTTTAAAATGAAATAAAATCAATCATTTGAATTTGTGCATCACAACATTATGTACAGTATGAAAAATGTATATTCATTTAGAGATTTGCTAATAATTACATTTAACAGTATTTTTTAGTGTTTTTAAAGATTCACTTCAAGTGAGTGGAAAATGTAATAGAATTTAAAAACTAAAGGAAATTAGCATGTACATTTAAATGTCCAATTTCGCCTGACGGAACAAAAGAAGAAAAGGACACCATGGTAAGGCTCCGATATACTTCAAGCGAAACCTAAGAACAAACTGCTGTGACGTCATTTCGAACAAATTTAGGCCAAAACGAAGTTCATTTAAGGAGTTCGAAACAACTTGCCAAAGCGAACTTTCCAGAATAGTTCGCTCCAGCTGGTAGACACCTTTGTACTATCATTGGTCCGTGGCGATTACGTAATAGAGAGTTGCAGGTATGACATCACTTTGTAGGTCAAAACGCGGAAGCGGGTTAGCATTTTAGCACTTCCGATTCCATCGTCCCGAAGTCAATGTTTTTTTTAAATGGGTTTTTGGTTAAATAGCTGAAATAATGTATGTGGAGAACACAAGCTAAAGACACTGTAACGTTTTATTTCACGACATAAAATACATCAATATTACCCCACTTGTGGTTTTTTGAAGCTGTTACGTGTCTTGAAAAGGCGGTTGCTAACTAGTGGCTAAATGTGACTACAGAGGCTGTCAAGGAGATTAAACGTCATCGCCGAACAGGTGAACTCAGTCCGCTTTTACAGCCTCTTATGCTTATAATTGTACTCTTAAAATCTATTCTAACTCAAACGTTCTGGGAAAATGGTTTTAGATAAAAACTGAAAGATTTGTCAGAAGCTTAAAGGTGATGATGTTGAATTCGTGGGACCGTGGTGTAGTTCGTTTATAGCCTACCTTTTGCTTTTTACTTCTGGCGACTGCATTTAGGCTTCAAAAATCATAAAAGTTGTGTTAATCTGTGATAATTATCTTGATGGACAAAACATGCAAGTATCATAAACTTTTGTTGGTCACAGAGGTTGTTTTTAATAGCGATAATCCAAAATCCTATGGGAACGTCCTATTGGGTTTGTCGATGGAACCAGCGTGATGCCAACTGCCGGTTGGCCTACAAAGTGACGCCACACCTCAACCACTCTATAGGTAGGTGTGCGCCTCTCCACCTTCTTTCACGTCAAATTCTTTTCTGGTTAATTTCTTCTGTTCAGTCCGTAGAGGTCAGACGTCCGTGAGTGAAAACATGAACACACTGGAGAGCTGCTTTAAAGTAGAAACTGAAGTTGTACTTCTGATGAGAGACTGTTCTTCTTTAATACGGTAAAGCTGCTTGATTTTTGGCAATCTGTATAAAAAGCTATAAATAAACGTGACGTGACTTCACTAGAGCCGAAGACAAACATCCACGTTGCTATGATCAGATGCTTTTCTTATGCTTTATTAAAAAATGCTTGCTGTTTTTTTTTCAATTTTGTTGTGTTTATTTTGTAATTGCGAGGAAAGCGAGCTGCACATATTTACATATTCATCTAACCGTTGCTCTTAGCGGTGTGAGCGGCGTCAGATGTTCGCTAACAGTATATCGCTGGTCACGTATTTCAAACTTCGTTTTACCCCTAAGCGAAGAACGAAAAAGAATTTCGCTGTGAGTATATCGGGGCCTTTAGTGTTCACAATCTAAAACACGTATTTCAAATGTGGGTGCTTTTATTATGAAATTCTCTGTATTTTGTGTCTAGGTCAGCTAACCCGCTGTATCAGATGCCCTGTGGCATATCACGCCAACGACTGCTGCGTTCCTGCTGGGAGTGTCACACTCACCCACAGCAACATAGTGTGTCCCAACCACTTCACACCAAGAAAAGGCTGCCGCAACCACGAGCATGTCAACGTCAGCTGGTGCTTCGTCTGCTCAGAAGGTTCATTCCGCTGTTTGCTGAATCACAATTTGCACCTCTGATTTTAGTGTGTGCACTAAATCATTTACATTATATTAATGGCTTTAGTAATCCATTATGATGATTCATTCAATTCAGCAGCTTAAAAGAACTTCCCTAAGAAGCTCACTTTATTAAACCTTATCAGAAACACTTCTTCTCTGTATCTGTATCACTTCCCTCTACAGGAGGTAGTCTGCTGTGTTGTGAGTCATGTCCTGCGGCATTTCACCGAGAGTGTCTCAACATCGACATGCCAGAAGGCAGCTGGTACTGCAACGACTGTCGTGCTGGAAAGAAACCGCACTACAAGGAGGTAGTGTGGGTGAAAGTGGGCCGCTACAGGTCAGCATGCACACAACCAACCCTTATCATTCCTGTTTTGTACAGTCATGATGTACTCAACAGTTTCTGCTCCACTCTTTGTTAGATGGTGGCCGGCAGAAGTTAGCAATCCCCAAAACATTCCTGAGAATATCCTACGCATGCGACATGATGTCGGAGAGTTCCCAGTGCTTTTCTTCGGCTCTAATGACTACCTGTGGACTTACCAAGCCCGTGTTTTCCCTTACATGGAGGGTGATGCCAACAGTAAAGAGAAAATGGGAAAGGGAGTTGACTCTACCTATAAGAAAGGTATATCTTCTGCAACTAATTATTGTTGCTTGCTTTTAATACTGCTATTTCTAATGCCCTATCGTTAACATTAACATTTTTAGCTCAGTGAATGATAAAGCAGGTGTTAACATCTATATTAAATGTAGAATAAAACACAAAAATAATTTTGCTACAAAATCAAATGCTAAAGTGAATTTCAGTGCGTGCATAATTATGATGCAAGTTAATATTCTGATCACTTTTTTTTCCAAGCACATTTGACCAATTCCAAATCACAATAATCTTAATAACTTCTATTCATTTAGTATTTTATCATTTATAAGTGATATATAATTGTTAAGGAAGGGTGGAAGTGAAAAACGGCTTCATTATTAAGCAGGTTTTCTTTTACAGTTAAAATAGGCCAAAAAAGAGATTTAACTCACACTGAAAAGTCAAAAATGATGAAATGCTCATGAGAAGGATGCAATACTAATGCAATAATAGAAATTGCAAAACGAAGGTGTGACCAATAGGCAGCAAAACGCTCATTGGTCCAGCAGGGTCATACAAAAGCAGGCCAAGAAAAAGACACGAAAAAGACAAGAAAAAGTGGAACTAAGGTGAATAATTAGGTGTGAAACCATCAGGAACCCTTTAGACTCCAGTGCCACCATTTTCCAAAACTGAAACCTACATGGAGTCTCCAGAAGTACAAGGTGTCAGGATCTCAGAGACTTTGCAATGGTAAAGAATCCTGAAACATGACCCACACTTAATCACAAGCTGAAGTGTTATGAAATACACAAAGACTGTTTTATATAAGACTTATAGACAGATAGTTTGGGAGTGACTCTTGAGGGACCAGCACGACATACTCTCGTACAACTGTTTGAAGAATGTCTCTTCCAGAATCTGGCAGTAAGTTTTGGAAGTTGATTTTAAGTGCATCTCCTTCCCTGAAAGGTCCGTCTTGCTCATTGTTAGTAGAAGCTCACAGCACGACTCCCTCGCCACCGCTGCTGTTGTCTGACTTGAACTGGTGCTGGTCCCTCAAGAGTCAATCTCAACCTATGTCTTTAAAGCTTTTAGACAGATAGGTTGTCTATAAACAGTCTTCATGTATTGCATACGTATTGCAAGTTGTAAGTACAAGGTGTCAGGATCTCAGAGACTTTGCTATGGTTAAGAATCCTGAAATATGACCCACGGCACACTTGACCCCTATAGAATCACAAGCTGAACGAAGTGTTGTGAAATACATGAAGACTGTTTATAGACTACCTATCTTTCTGAAGGCTTTATAGACAAAGTGACTCAAGAATGTTTCAACTGTCAAGTCAATAGGGTCCAGAACAAAACTGGCCCACATTGACTTTCATTTTTCAAAGTACAATACAGTACACAAGTGAGTGTTAGATGACGGCAAAGGTAATTTAAATTCATAAATAGGGAAATGTTCTGTACAAATACATATACAATATTGACCGATTGCCATAAATTATAAAAATCTTTAATATAGACTGATAGCCTAAAACACGTGTAACTCCTTAATGACTTCGTAGCAATGCCTTAGCAACCATCTACAACACCCTGGCATCGTGAAGGTGACATTTGCACACAAAACTCATGTAAAAACCTAGTTGTCTTACATGATTCTTGGTGTAGCTGAAATCAGTGATCAAATGACAATATCTGAAATCAAAATGTTTAATGTGGTTTAGCTTTGGACGAAGCTGCGCTAAGGTTCAAAGAACTGCAGGCAGAGAGAGAACTACGGCAGCTCCAAGAGGACCGACAAATTTACAAGAAACCTCCACCATACAAACATATTAAGGTAAATGACCGTACAAGATACACTATGAGATTGATTGCTAGCTTTATGTTACGGTGGTATGTTGTAATCTTATCTTGGTTAAATCCAATAGGTGAACAAACCAATTGGCAAAGTGCTGATCATCTCAGCTGACCTTTCGGAGATTCCCCGTTGCAACTGCAAAGCGTCAGACGAGAACCCCTGCGGTATGGATTCAGAGTGCATCAACCGCATGCTCCTGTACGAATGTCACCCGCAGGTTTGTCCCGCAGGCGAGCGCTGCCAGAACCAGTGCTTCACCAAACGCCAGTACTGCCAGGTGGAGATCTTCAGGACACTGTCTCGCGGCTGGGGACTGCGCTGTGTGCACGACATCAAAAAGGTGAGCTGATTTCAAATGTTCTTCATGGGCAGTGTTTCAAACATAATTCATGCAGACCACACAATCAAAAGCCCGAAAGTATACTTTGTTCGTGTTCTTAAACTGTCCGCATGATGCAATTGCTCAAAAATAAAGGTCCACTACGTAGTGTATCCATTCACACTCACAATAAATGAAGTATACTCTGAAGGCATGCTCAACTGTGCGCAAGATGGAGTTGAATGCGGAAAACATAATATACCTCACAGTTGTATAACGCTTAGCATGTTGCTAAGCTGATTGCTCCAAATCAACAATATCAATTTTGCTTCTCTTTCTGTAATCACACCAAAAACTGTGTTCGGTTTTAGAGTAAACAAACTTACGAAAAGCGACTGACTTTTTAAAATATTGAGACTTATAATTTTTCCACGGATATTTAAAAATTAGTCCATCTCAGTCCTCCCCCTTATAATGTCTCTACAGAGAGCCAATATGGATGTGGATATAATTAGCTTTAGCTTGTCCAGTCTGCTTTCTAAACAAGTCTTTGTTTTTAACGCTTGACCCAAGGGAGGATTTGTTAACGAATATGTTGGAGAGGTGATTGACGAGGAAGAATGCCGTGCCCGGATTAAACACGCTCAGGAGAACAATATCGGCAATTTCTACATGCTTACGTTGGACAAAGTGAGGTTCTAAAACTACAACACTAGTGTCTCCTGTCTCCTAAGATTTCTGTTATAGAAGCTGAATATATTGCTTTGTGGTTTCTGGAAGGATCGAATTATTGATGCCGGGCCCAAGGGAAATGAAGCCCGTTTTATGAACCACAGTTGCCAGCCAAACTGCGAGACCCAAAAATGGACAGTCAACGGAGACACACGTGTTGGGCTTTTTGCGCTCACAGATGTCCCTGCTGGTATGTCAAATTATTTTTATATAGAAGACTCTGTGGTACAGCCTCACATTTACACCACTTTTTGCAAAAACATTGATCTGCATTTTCTTTAAAGGCACAGAGTTAACATTCAATTATAACCTGGAGTGTCTGGGCAATGGGAAGACAGTGTGCAAGTGTGGTGCATCGAATTGCAGTGGATTCCTGGGAGTGAGGCCAAAAGTAAGCAGATGATCTTTTATATAGTATATGTACGTAATGTTATAGATTGATCATTGATTTGTCTGATATAATAATACACTCTGCCGGGCCAAAACAAAAAGTCGCTGTTTGGTTAGGCAAATGCTTAAGAGTCTATGACTGGATCATTATTGCAGTGATTATTATGTTTCTATCATGTTATATGTTTGGCAACAGTTCTTCTAACCCTAATTGATAGAGTGTAGCTTTTCATTTCTTAAACAACCATGTAGGAAAAAGCATCAAGGCCATGTTCCTGGATGACAATGTCAAGATTCATCAGGCTCAAATTGTGAAAGAATGGTTGGGAGGGAGCATGAAGAACAATTTTCACACATGAATTGGCACCTCTGAGTTCAGACTTTAAATTCATTGAAAGTCTTTGGGATTTGCTGGAGGAGACTTTACAGAGTGCTCGACTCTTGCATTATCAATGCAAGATCTTGACCAACCAATGCGACTCTTGATGGAAATTCTGCATTCTGTAAAGTCTCCTCCAGCAAATCCCAAAGACTTTCAATGAATTTAATGTCTCAGAAGTGCAAATTCTTTTCTAATGTAAATCCGTCCGATTTTCACAATAAAGTTTTTAGTATCCAAAGCATTCTTGCAAAGTCAGTGATCCTTTCTGCTTTGATAAGTGACTGTAGTTAGACATCAACTCTGTGTCTATCAGAACAACCCCCCATCAGATGATAAAGGCCGTAAACTGAAGAAGAGGTCCCAGATGAAGCGCAAATCCCAGCAAGTAATCAAGGAACGGGAGGATGAGTGCTTTAGCTGTGGAGATGGAGGACAGATTGTGTCCTGCAAGAGGCCAGGCTGTCCTAAGGTTTACCATGCCGACTGCCTCAATCTCACCAAGAGACCTGCAGGTCAGTCTTTCTTGAGGTATTCTCAAACAGGCCACTCACTGACCATAAAGTCATTATTCAGCTCAAGTCAGCTCAGTGTTGATTCAGTTTAGTTCAATAGTGCAAAGTTCATCAAATTATGAAACAAGCTTAATTCAGCTGTAAGCAACTCTATAAAAGCCAATAGTGTTGTTATTCAGCTCTAGTCAATTCAATGTGTATTGTCAGTGGAGTTCAATAATGTCAATGTTGCAGAGTTCCCTTTCAGTCGGCCACGTTCGACGTTACGTCGACGTCACCGATGTCTTGGGATCCCCGTCTCCGATCCCTCTTTCAGGGAACGAGAGTTACAAACATAACCGAGACGTTCCCTATCAGTCGTCTCCGTTCCCTCCTTCAGGGAACGAGAGTTACATAGGTAACCAAGACATTTTCAGAGATTCAGTGAGAAACTTGTTTTGCGTTTCAGGCCGTTGGGAGTGTCCCTGGCATCAGTGTGACCTGTGTGGACAGGAAGCAGCTTCCTTCTGTGAGATGTGCCCTAGTTCCTATTGTGTCGAACATCGGGATGGCATGCTTTTCATATCCAAACTGGATGGGCGATTGTCATGCAGCGAGCACGATCCCTGCGGCCCCGAGCCCCTGGAGCCTGGCGAGATCCGGGAATGCCCCGGGGAACCCGGCACACCGTACCCTATAAACGTCATCAGAGATGCCAAAACCAAAACCACAACCCGAAACACTATGGATGTCCCGCAGGCTCCCTCTCCCCCTGATATAGCCCCTCAGGTCTCCTTTAGCCCCCCCAGTAGCCCTCCACCACTTAACATCTCTTTAAACTGTGCATATTCACCCATCTCCCCCTATGGAGAAGAAAATGAAGAAGAGGAAGAGAGTTTGGTGCATTTAGAAATGGATGGTGAGAAGAGCGTATCTCAAGATAATTCGGAACGGTTGAGGATAAAGAAGAAAACCGAAGTATGAAGGTTTAATCTATTGACTATCGAAGCAAACTGACCTTTTCAGCCATGTTCTTGTTTTCTCACACTAACTTTCACTGAGGGTATCTGGTGTACTTTGAGTTCCAATCACTACAACATACTTGAAGATGGTACTCAAAACGGTTTGCATCTCCTTCTGTAATCTCTCGCTGATTTTATGAGGTTGATTCAAACTGCTCTAAGGAAGATGACAATGCTTACGAAAACAAGATTCAAACAATGATTGAACAGTATCCACTTCATACAACGCCATCAACAGTTACAACATCATGGGATGTCATGAGATTTCGGCCATCTTATTATTTCTTGCTACATCTGGCACTGTGAAAGATGTTGAGCATCACAAAAAAGCAACAATGAAGAGAATGAAGACACAGTATTGAGGGAAGGGAATATATTTTTCCATGGAAATGCCATTGCCTTCTTCATCGAGTCAAATAATAATGACTATTAATAATACGAACTGTTACCAAAACTCATTTGTTCTGTATATTTGCTCCGTGAGCAAATAGTACAGAACATTAGCTAAGGTTAAATTGTACTATTGAAAAAGTGGTTGATGTATTCAAGCCCAAAGTATACTTCAGTTTTTATGCTATATGCATACAAGTGCGTGTGATGTAAAGTTCGTCTTCAGCATAGTACACGTACTGTACACATGCAGCCCGACTTTTGTAACCGTGTGCACTTTATTTACACTAATAATCTGGTACACAAGGTGGCAACTCTTGGACGAAAGAAAAGTAAGAACTTCTGAAGACCATTAACAATAGAAATGCACATTGATGAGCAATTGTGTGAAGAGGTTAAGGTCTAGGGAAAAATAGCACAGGCATTAGACAATGGTGAACATTTCTAGTGCACATGTCAACCGCCTAATGTTGGCATACGCTATCAAATTGATTATACTTCGAAAGGCTATGTGTTTGGCTGTACGCATATACTAAGCATTTGTATCAAAACTGAAATATACTTTGTTGACGATAATAAAAGTGCCCCTATTATGCTTTTTCAGATATTACCTTTCATGCAGTGTGTAATATAGCTGTTTGTGAATGTAAAAGGTCAGCAAATTTCTAAAAGTCAAAGTGCACGATAAATACAGTTATTGTCTCTCTTTAAAAAAAAAAGAAAAAAAAGATTGATTCTGAACTGCCGAAACGAGTCGTCAGTAATTCCAGTCTTGCTTCTGTAACTTACATACGTAGCAATGTGACAAATTTGCATAATTCCCACCTATGGTCTTCATTGGCTGCCCGTGAACAACGTGTACTTTGACCCGCCCTCAAACGCTGTAGCTGGTTTGTGTTGTGTACATGTTGAGAAGACGCTGTTTTCGGCGCTGCAAAAGCAAATTCTCTTTGTAAACTCTTCCAAAGGATGAGGATGGTCAGTGGCTAAAAGTACCACAGCGATAGAACAGCAGTATAACCTTTTGACGATTGCTTCTCAAATCTCAGTGAGGACTAAATGGGATTTACAAATCGCTTGTCCATTAAAGATGGGACAGTACCCACTTTATTTGGACCAACTTGCACCTCTGAATCACAACCTGTAAGTATGATTAATTATTGATGTGTACAGTATACTTTCTACCAGGTGTTGAAAATATACGTAGTTCTGGCTAACTCACGTTATTACTGCCTTATTAAGGTAATGCATTGCGTCGTTACCGTTATTACTAGAAATTATTACTTCTGCTAATCAGCTGTGGCCCACTACTCGTCTAACGTATGCACCGTTTTTGCTAGTTATAGATACAGTTCCTGCATGTGCACTGCAATAAATTAGAAATATACACATTTGTTGATGAACATACAGTTGTTAATGATGGTGAGGAATTACAGTTGCAACATCCCATAATGTATGACAGACTAAGTAGCGCATCACTGAGAAACTTCCTGCTCAAATCGTCCTTGCGATGGAGGTTCGGGTAGAATAACTAGTTCTTCCAATATTTCATCTTAGGACTCGTGCTCGGATTGATATGGTAAAATCAACGCCACCGTTACTGTATTTGCAGAGTGTACAATTTCCAACACGCTGTAGACCAATCACAACAGAGTGGGTCATTTGGCCAATCAGAGCAGAGTAGCTTATGGGAAGGAGGGATTTGTTAGAGACTGAATCATCGGACGAGTCGTTTGAGAATCATTGAAAAATATGGTGATGTGCAATGTATATTATGAAAATGTTTTTTTTTTACCTTTGATGCATGTTGTAGGAGACATCCAAAACAAAATTAGGAACCTTTAAAATAGCATAATAGGGGCACTTTAATACACTTAAAATACCAGTGTCTTCATCCTGTATTTTCCCACATTGTATTATAGCCAGCCGGTTAAAATTCTTTAGACTTCAAGACTACCATTTTGTTAAAGCACTTTTGTATAATAATCCAAAATTTGCCTGCCAACACATGCTAAAACAAGAATGCTTGTAATTTATTTGAGATAATTTAGGAAATTTCCCCTGAAATGTCTTCGAATTAATAACAAAATCCAAAAGAGCTTGATGCAATTTACAAAGGAAGTTTCCTCTAAATTGATTATATCAATTGAAGAGACAGATATTCCCCAAATCCTCTGGTGTAAATTGTGCTGTGAATTTAAAGGTGAACTGTGTGATTTTTGAAACGCTTGCGGCATCCAACAGTTACAAAAAGTTCAAACAAACAGGAAGTCCTGTCCCAACTCACACCAGTCATTGAACCAGAAGATGCCGGCCTTATAAAAGCGCAACTATGAGGTCTAGTTAGATAAGCATATAGATGAGATGTTTTATCATGTTGTATATGTTTTTTATACATTTAAGCGAAAGAAAGTAACAGACTTTGCAATCCGGAGAAGTAAACACTCCCAGTCAAGTCTTTGGCATTTGGTGACTTCATGTTAAATCAACATACAATTTGAACTGAGACTGCTCATATTTCTAGTCCTCTATCGTCATATGTGAAGCTAATGTATAGGACAAATGTTTTTTTTTTTTTGGCCTGTTGTCTACACTCCTGAATCCCCTCTCCTGATTTTCCTGATCCCCGTCTAACTGATCAAGTTTTCTTCATGTTGAACAGCATTTAAAGTTTTTTTTTTTTTTTTTACTGTATTCCTGTATAGAATTGTTAACTTAATAGTTTTCATGCTTCTCCTAGAGTCATTCCACTTCAGTATATTTCAGACAAATTATCACGCAAAAGGGGGAAAAAATGTGTTGCCTTGTCAGAGATTTTAATTGTGCTGTAGTGCTTTGTACAGAATAAACAACAGTACACACTTCTTGCATCCTTGCTGCTGTTTTTATTACCTCCCTGTATATAGTTTGATCTTAATTGTATTTCATTTATTTATTGCATTTGCCAGTAATCATTATTATTATTGTCAGTAATCAAATCGGTGGGGAATTTAAACTATTAAATCTCACAAAAAATGTCAAGGGTCATATTTCACCCCCAGATAAAAATGAATTATATTTCACATAAAGAAAATGAAAAATTTTTGCATTGCAACATTTATTTCATGACAATTAGGCACATTTCCACATGCAATTAGCCAACAAAAAAATATTCTCATTACTGTAACACAAAACTATTCTATTTACATTGTAAACCAAGTACACATAATGGTAGAATTTGTTATACTGTACTTTATGATTGTAATCATAAAAATTGTCCAGACAGGATTATTTAATTTCTGTATTACAGTAATGAGAATTTTAGCAGGACAATTGTCATGAGAATAACATCATAATGTTAAACTCTTGCAGCTAATTTCATTTTCTTTGTGTGAAAGATCCTGAAAGTGTAGAAAATGTCTAATTTGATTTCAATCTTCACTTTAATTCTTATTAAAACTGGGACAAAGCTGTTTTATAACGTTCAATATACATGTATATGTGTGCGTGTATATGTATATATATATATATATACAGAATATTCAATGAATATCATATTATTTTGGTGAGAGTATATCTTAAACAAAAATAAATAAATAACTTACATATGTGAGTGCATTTAGAATAGGCAGCAAAGGATGAATATGATATGTTGATAAAAAAAATATTTAGGTGATTACCGCTCAAAGTTAAAAGATTAATTTACAGTATTGACACGAACACGCACACTTGATATTTTATTATTACAATATCTGATCGTTTGTTATGATTTGGGCTGCACAGCTTGTACTATTTTGATACATATTGGTAAAAATGGCCAGTATATGCATGAGGTGTTTAAGATCACATGCTTTCATTTTTTTTTAAGTGACAATCTTCACGTAATCTCACAGTAAAATATAACATGGTAAATTAATATTGGGTCCTTCTTTCCTGTAGGATGCCCAGTGAAAATGGCACAATATCAGGATCTCTCAAATTTTTCACAAAAAAAAACTTTTTTTTGGCCTCTGAACAGGTTTTAATACATTCACAATATGAACTGAGAGCAAACTAAGGCTGTAAAGTTCACACAGTTAGTGTCCCAGTTTACAATATATTACCCAAACTGCATTGATGTCAAATTAAATAAGAGAAATAACTGTAAACATTAACATCACATTCATCAAATGCTGCACATCAACTCACTTTTCGAACGCAAGGATAGATCTATTATGTCAAACAGTCGACTGCAAATAATTGGCAACATGATACAGGAAACCTTGGGCTTGATTTTCAAACACAGTAATATTTCCAGATATCACCTTGATATTATAATGTTCAAGTGACCATAGTTATAGTTATTAGCCTTTACCATTTTGACAGCATCATTGTGATCCAAGAATATAATAATGGGAAACTGCCTTTTACTCTGTGATTTTCCACCCCATGAACATCCAAACCTTTATCATGAGAAAATGTTTGAATCTGTGAAAACTGCAACTTAAAGAGCTTCAGTTTAGTGTGGGACGTATGCAACAAAACTGTTCATACATCAGTGCAGCGTGACAAATGAAGGGTGTAAACATTACGATCCTCAAAAGATCTATAAAATGGAGACACTTTAAATGATAAAAAGTGATGAATCACTCAAGGCATAGTTTGTGAAAAATTGGCAACGATCATCTCCATGCGATGGCGTCTGTCCCTAAAGCTTAACTTGGTGTCTTTTTCTTTTTGGTAAAATGGATTGCCATGCACTGTTGATATTTGCTTCAGTCAATATTCTCAGGTCCACAAAGTGTTCCTGACAAAGAAAACGCTGTTGCTTGAACACAAGAAAAGGAAGAATCCTTCACCTTCTTCGTTTTCAAAAAGCCCAATCTCAACATACTGCACAGCAAAAAAAAAGAAAAGAAAAAGAAAGAGCAAAACACTCCAGCGGATGCTTTGAGGAGTGTAAAAGACAGAGAGCCTCCAGTCATCCCAGAATAGATCATATGATACAGCAGTTTTTCCTGTGATAGGTCAGTTATGGCAGCAGTTGTCAAAATAAGAGTCCTTCTTTTGCTCGAGATCCACCCCCTTCTCTTCTGTGAGGATAAATACCAAATAAATAAATAAAATAAAAATAGACAATATCACATTATTTGAGCAATTCTATTCCTATTATTATTTACTTGCTTTAATGGGATTCGTAAATAAAATGCATTCAGAATTTGATGCATCAAAAGCTTTGGAAATTGCAGTGTCAATCAAAGCAAAATGTGTTTAATCAATAATGTAGAACATTTACAAAAAATTTGGTGAATAGGAGTAAAAATCTGTTATAATAAAATAACTATTAAGGCCCGTTCACACCAAGGACAATAACTGCTATCGTTGGAATCACTTTCAGAGCATTTTTTCCAGCTAATGAACGATGAAAACACTGTTTACATGCACAACTTTTGTTTCAATCGGATTCATTCCAATTGATAAATCTGAATGTAGCGTTTACATGAACGCTAAACATGTGATCGGGTTGATCTGTGCGTTTATGTGTCACAAGCTACAAATCGGAATAGATTTTTTGACGTGCACACTGTGCGAATTTACAGTTTCCCGCTGTTTGTGCATAATAACCATTCTCCTACATTGGTTCTTTATTTGTTTTAAACAGCAGACTTAATATTTATCTATTTCTGGTCATAATTTGGAGAAAATTAGCATGTGAACCATTTTGCCGTGCTGCTTATATTTATCACGCAGTATACTGTAAATGCCTCTCCCTGCAGCAAGAAACAGTCGTAACAAGTCCGAAACAAGGACTGGTGGGACGTTGTCCTGCTCCACTTCACAGACGCCGAGTGAAAGGAGAATTTTAGAATGACGGGACGCTCATTTATACTGAATGACACTTTATTCAACAGCTCGTTCCGCGCGTCATACCTCATTACGCTATTTCAACGTCATTGCACATGCGCAGTCCTTTCAGTTTCGGTTTTCAATCCGATCAAGCGTTTACATGTTCTCTCGATCGGATTAGAAAAGGAATAAGCCACCCCTTTCAATCCGATCGAAATTTCATTCGGATCAAGCTCAATGGGATCGATTAAGGTGTGAAGCACCTCAATCACTAACATGAAGGATTTTCAGTCCGATTGAGCCGTCAATCCGATTATTAACAGATATTTGGTTGCATGTAAACGTAGCCAATCAGAATCCATTTCACTTTAAAGAGCTCAAGCATTTAAAGTGGTAGTTATCGTTCTTGGTGTGAACGGGTCTTTCGGCATCTAAGCCCACGTTGGTTAGGCAGGTATTCGAAAGCCTGCAAATCTTTGCACATACATTAAGATATCATGAATGTTTCCCCACAAAGACAAGCAGTTTACCAAGGTCATTGTAGTGAAGTTTCTGTGCTTTTTCATGCCTATGCTAAGCATCAAGTAACTGACAGAGTGCTACATTTGTTAGCTGATGTACCTGAAGCACACAGGACCAGGTGTACGGTGTGAAAAAATGTGTTTTTGAAAGATTTATTTTGCGACAAATTCCCACCTTGCATGAACTCTAAAGCACAGCTACTGAAATCATCAGCCACCTTCTGAAACACCTCATCTGTACGGGAATATAAAAAAAATCAAGAAGTGAAACTTCTCGGTATGTAATTGCCACACGTCACACATAAGTAGTGCTCGACAGAGCAGATACACTGAAGTATCACTTACCAACATTTTTTCCTGTTTTGCTGGAGGTCTCGAAATGTTGAGCACCAATTTCTGCAAATAAAAGTTAGTTTTTTTCAAATTGTTTTGCAATGGTTGCATGAAAAATAAAAAATAAACGAAAAGCAACTAAATTCATGCTTACCTTCTGCAAAGTCTTGAACATCATGGTAGTCTACTTGCCGCACACTTCGATCGGCTTCAATGAGGTCACTCTTGGTACCACACAAATATATCTTGCAGTGCTGAAAATACAATAATGCGTCAGTGAAGTTGTGCTGGATGGTCTTAAGGTGTTCCTGTTGTTGTGAGACGTGGGTATGTTTTACCTCTTCACAGTTCTGTAACTCCTTCACCCAGAACCTGGCCCTTTTAAAACTGCTGCTGTCAGTCAGATCTAAGAGCAAAAGTAAAAATACCACATATTTAAAGGGGGGGTAAAATACTTAGTTTCAGTCAATCTCATGTTAATCTTGAGTACCTATAGAGTAATAGTGCGTCCTTCATATCTCCAAAAAGTCTTTAGTTTCATCATATTTATAAAATAAAAATACAGCTTTCCGATTCTATCCGGAAAAAGCCGAGGTCCTTGATTCTGGGCGTGGGCGGAGCTATAGAGTCAAGCGGGAGCATCCACAACATACAAACTGCATCCACTGTTCCAGTAACACTGGGTTCATTGGGAAGCTGAACAAGGTAAACTTTCCCTCACATCCCAAAACACACTTTTTTGGAGACATTCTTGACATCAACCATTCCTATTTAGCGCTGCTGATGATGATTTCCGGTAGTAGCGCGTCGATGAGCGCGGTCTTTCTCTCCTCTGGTCGACGTGTGCGTGAACGCGCTTTTCCGAGAGCAATGCTCATATAAGGAGTTCCACTCTGGTCTACGTCATTAGACCTACGATAGAAAAAAACCAGCCGAAACGTGTTGCAACCCGGAAGTATGATTTTCAGCACAGAAATTCTCTGTTATTCGTTCAAAATAACTTTTCAAACTTTGGCCATTATTAGCATGAGAATCCATCTTTTTAACACTGTAAACAACTCTGAATATATGAAACACCATTGTACCCCCCCTTTAAGATCAAAATTTAATGTTTTCCAACTTTTCTCTTGCAAGGGACTCATTTTCTTATGATTATTTCCATGTACACTACCATACAAAAGTTTTTTTCATTCAGCAAGGACTCTTCAAATTGACATTTGTAACATATGAAACAAAACATTGTAACAAAATATCTGTTACTTTAAATCATAATAATATTTCACAATATTATTGTTGTTTTTTTACTGTATTTTTAATTAAATAAATGCAGCCTTCTTTCAAAACCATAAAAAACCTCACTCAGATCCCAGTTTTTTTTAAATACGAACTAATTTATAATGTAAGAGAAATGCTCATCAAGCCTGCATTTATTTCCACAAACATACAGAAATAATGAAAAATAATGGTTTTCAATCAGCATCATTACTACAGTCTCGTGTCACATGATCTTTCAGAAATCATTCTAATATGCTGATTTATTGTCAATGTTGGAAACAGTTGTGCTGCTTAATATTTTTTTTATAACCTGTGATACTTTTTTTCAGGATACTTTGATGAATAAAAAGTGAAAAAAGAACAGCATTTAATTAGATTAGAAATCTTTTGGAACAATATACACTGCCGTTCAAAACTTTGGGGTCAGTAATTTGTTCTTTCTTTCCTTTTTTGTTGAAATAAATGAATACTTTTATTCAGCAAGGATGTGTTAATTTGATTAAAAATAAGATGTTTTATTGTTAGAAAAGATTTCTATTTTGAATAAATGCTGTTCTTTTCCACTTTTTATTAATCAATGAACCCTGAAAAAAGTATCACAGGTTCCTAAAAATAATAAGCCACACAACTGTATCCAACATTGATAATAAATCAGCATGTTACAATGATTTCTGAAATATCAAAGGACAATGAAAAATTAAGCTTTGCATCACATACATAAATGAGATTTTAAAGGATATTAAAATAGAAATCCATTACTTTAAATTGTAATATTTCCAAACTTTTGATTGGCACTATATATATATATATATATATATATATATATATATATATATATATATATATATATATATATGATTATAAAATAGTATAAAAACATATTAGACCAGTCAAAAAAAGGACAAAAAAATAATTAATTAATATTTCGTTATATTAACACATTTTAACTTTGACAGCCCCTAAGCCTTTTTTTTTTTTGTCTTCCAAACTTTTAAGCAGCCTCATTAACTTATTTGAACCAAACACACAAACTGCCTTGCAGGACTGGCAACTACTGTAAGGACACAGAGTGAGCAAGTATGAGCCGTTTCCTTGCTCACCGTCACCTGACTGCTAGACTAGCTGGAACATCCTGCATTATTTCCACAAAAAAAAAGCCACTTTCCATGTCAAACTGTGAGAGAGGGATATACCATAGCAGACGATGGCAGCACGGGCTCCTCTGTAATAGATTCTGCTCATGGCCTCATAACGTTCAGACCCAGCAGTGTCCTGAGATGAAAGAAAACACATGACGTCACTAATAAGTGGTCCACAATGTATATTAAGACCCAAGTAACAGCACTTACCCATATTCCCAGCGTTACCACTTTGTCACTGACATTGAGGGCTTTTGCAACAAACGCAGCCCCTATAGTCTTAATGAGACAAAAACAAATGAACACGTCGTCAAGGCTAGCAACATCATATCAGATCATTGACATCAGTGGAAGGAAGGTGGCTTTACCTGTGCAGCTGGTTTATGTGGCACTGATACCCAGTATCTAACTGATACCCAGGCAGATGTACATCTTACACAAAAATGTCTTTACTGAAAACAAACAATCTCAGAAGATGTATTAGTTATGGCCCTAATGACCATAACTAATTACTTCTTCAGGTTTCTTTGCAAACGCATACTTACATTTTGATAAGGTCCAACAAGAAAGCGGCGATGTACGTATCTCTCCACCAGGCTGGTTTTACCCACACTCTCCTTGCCCAGCATGACCACCTTAGCGTCCACTCGCATGGCAGTCATGATTGTTTGGGTTTGTAGAAAAAGACACTAGAAAAAAAAGAAAAGCAAAAAACCTTGAGTTCATTGTGTAGACATAATATATATACTGTAAATATGTACAGGATATCTATTTTGAAAATGAAGGGTGCTTAATTGTTTTGAATGTGCACTTGTAGTGTACTTCAAATCTTGAAGGTATATTTTTTTTTAAATAAATTTTACTTTCAGTAATATAATATTAATGAATAAAAGCCACTTAAGTGAGTAAACGTACATGACTGTTTCTTAATACGCTTAAGTACAGCTTTAAAAAGTACACTTTGCAATAATGTCAAATTAAACGTTTTTCTTTAAAATACATTTTAAATGTTTCGCTGTGTTTAAGTAGTATACTTATTTTGATGTGTTGACTAAGATGATAAAGCACATTTGACATGTTAAGTACTTGATGTTATCCGATTATTATTCGATTTCACATTTAAAGTTCATTTTAAATAAAGAAAATATCAACCTCATTATTACAAATGTGTAATTATAAAGGAATTTAAACAAATGACAAATGTTTAAAAACAAAACAAAAAAAAGCTTATCAGTAACGTTACATCACGCAGTACACTTTAATCATATTTTACTTAATTACATATAAAGATGAACTTAAGTATGCCAAAAAGCACAGTTGGTTACATTGAAGAGTAACGTTATTTCATATAAATTTAAATTATATTTTCAACATTAACATTTTCAAGTGTCCGAGAACATTACGTTCAGATATAGCATTTATGTATATTACTTTCGACATAAATAGTATGCTTTTTAATGTATGCTTAAAGTGTTGTAGTGGAAGAAATCAGAGCTAGCTTTGGCTAATGCGCAGTTTCAGTTTATCAAGCAAAAATATTATCCATATGAAACACACTAGGTTTGTTGGCCTTCTCATATGCTTCACTCACCTGTGTATCAGTTGACGGGACTTCAGGACGACTTTACTGACAGATGAACACTGTAACTGGGTGGCTAATGGTTCAGTTAGCAATCCACACTGATGTGCCAGTGAAAACTCCTAATAACACTAACGTTACAGTTAAAGACGACTTGATTAATAAATACATAAGCAGCAGCGAATCACAAGACACCTCGAACTGAGGACACGGTCAAAAATAAAAGGTTCAGTGATTTGTTCACCGTAAAACGAAAGAAAAACAAACAGCTTAGATTTCAACATCACTAAATAAAGCAGAGCTAGATAATTTCCGAGCCATGTTTTTCCCGTTAACAGGGGAAAACTACAGTAAATGTACTGACAGATGTTAGATGTATTCGGTTGAAGAGGAACTGTAATGAGTCTAGCTAGCTGGAATAAACTAGTGTGTGTGTGTGTTTTGTTTATATAGAGGATGTGACTTCACTAGGGTCAGTGCCAGTGGTTGTGTCTCAAATGGCGATGTATGAATCGGGAAACAATTGTTCTTAAGAGTCGGAACTGTTCGTTGACGGGTCAGAGTGAATCAGTTCCAGCGTTTCTGGGGGTTTTGTCTGGAATAAAACGTACTGGAAATATGTTTATATTATATGAAATATAACTTAATTTATGTTTATGAATTAGAACTAATTATAGTGCAAAACGAGCAAAAATATTTTGCACGCAAAATTATTTAGGTTCAAAATCGTGACTGTAACGAATTGAACTTGGACAAATGAAATTTGTACAAATTCTCGTTAACAACACCTAAAAACATAATGTAGCTCTAATGTAACGTTTAACGCTTGTAATATGCCACGCCGGTATGTCAGAGACCACGTTATCTTTTTTAAATCAGTTGCTTGAAACGAACTGTTCAAAAGAACCGATTCGCAGAAATGATTCAGACGTTCTATTACTGTAGGCACGTGCTGCAGTTTGGGCGCGTTGATTGTCTAAACCACTGCTGATTGGTTGGTCGAGGCACTTGGGGCGTCACGGTTGGCTGAATCTCTCTGTGATTGGTTGCTTGTCTCCGCCACTCATCCTTTCTTCATCCCGAGTGGCTGCGCTGCTTCGGCACCGCCCGTGGTGGCCAAAATGCGGTCTAGGTAGTCGACTCTGTACGTTTTGAAACACGACCGAACCGAGTCTTCAGGGGAGGAGAAGCTGAGTTCATGTGAAAATGGCGTCTCCGAAAACAGTGCCTAAAGATGCACAGGTAAATAATGAATCACAAACGGTTTTATCTCTGTGCTGTGCACCATTTATTGTTATTTACCAATAGCGATTTAAGCAGAATGATTAAAAAGTGACTGTACATTTTATTACTCTTACTTGTTCTTCTTTGTGCACATACATGCGTTAGCACGCTAACTGGTCCACTGACTGTAATGCAGTGGTTTGAGTTTCAATTTGGCGCGGTTCTAACACGTTGTGTCATAATTTGCCATATTTATTGGGAATATGAATGTTTTGCATGTATGATTTATTTACAAATGTAAAGTAAGATGTGCACGGGCTGCAAAGAACCTGCAACAAAGTCGAATTGATGCTAATACAGTAACTTATGCATAATATTTCGCTTTTTTTTGCTTATTATTATTATTATCTTTAAAGGTTATGATGCAGATTCTTAAAGACATGGGGGTCACGGAGTACGAGCCTAGAGTGATCAATCAAATGCTGGAGTTTACATACAGTAAGTCAGGTTGCCTTTAATGAAATCAAAATTGACAATGCTTATTTGCTCATTGAACATTTATTATGAATGATTTATCCATGCCAGTCATTTTTTATTTATTTATTTATTCATGTGCTCTCATAATCTTTAATCAAAATAACTTGCAACGACATCACTTCTCTGATGACGTGTTTAGTGGCGCGAGGGCGGGACAACCTGTCGCTCACATGACATCACATCACATCAATGGCAAACCACAACAATCCAATCTAGTCCCGTCCCGCCCTACGTTTTTTCTTGTTCAAGAAGCCACTTCACTCAGATGTACGGAAGAAAAGACTATCGCAACTTCCGCTTCATGCCAACTTTTAAGTATATTGCTAAATGCTTTAAGAGAAAATGTTAACCCACTCCAGCAATAACCTTTCCGTACTAGTAAATCGTCCAATAACATTTAAACGTTTTTTCTACAGGATATGTAACCACTATTATTGAGGATGCAAAAATATATTCCACGCATGCCAAGAAGTCCAGTGTGGATGCAGATGACATAAGGTTAGCAATCCAGTGCCGAGTGGATCAGTCGTTCACATCTCCTCCGCCACGAGATGTAAGTCTCTCTTGACGATTAATTCATAACTCGTATGTGACTTCTGGTAATTAATTAACAGTGCTGTTTGGGTCCATGGTTTCAGTTTCTGTTGGACATTGCAAGGCAGAAGAACCAAACCCCTTTGCCCCTGATCAAACCGTACACAGGTCCACGTCTTCCACCGGACCGCTACTGTCTCACCGCACCAAACTACAGACTGAAGTCCCTGCAGAAAAAGGTATTACT
Source organism: Phoxinus phoxinus (assembly GCF_949152265.1). NCBI lineage: Eukaryota > Metazoa > Chordata > Actinopteri > Cypriniformes > Leuciscidae > Phoxinus > Phoxinus phoxinus. The sequence continues at coordinate 10,195,941 of NC_136892.1, read as the reverse complement.
TTAGATGATATGTGATAATATATAGTTTTAGTCCATTTGGTCAAAGTTTTGAAATTGGTGATCTGTGGATATTTGAGATTTATTTCTACAGTTATTGGACACAACTTTTTTTTTTAGCTCAGATGCTCACCTTTTATACACGACAATATTCAAAGCCATAGTTTTGTTTTTCAAAATTTATTTTATTTTAATCTATGGGATTATCTATTTTCTGTTGATAAATAAAAGAAAGAAAAAAATATATGTATTATTGTTATGATTTTAAGGTTTTCAAAATGTTTTAGAAGCTGAATGTTCTTCAGGGATCCCAACTCTTTTCACCCAAGTAATTTACATTTCATTTCATTTTATTGTTTATTTTTACAGGGACAATGCACAACTACAAATAATTGCACCAGAATTAGCTAATAGCTAGTTTACATCTGCTGTCCCTGGGCAGGTAAACAAATAAAATAACATACATTACTCATAAACAACATAAAACATCACAATACATACAGGTCAAGAGATATAAAATTTAAAACCAGAATATAAAACAGATAATGTACAACACAGTCATTAATGGTTGCAGATCTGTTGAGATAGTAGCCAGCACTTAAGCTTATTTTTAAAAATTGAGAAGCTATTGAGGCTTCGAATGTTTGTAGGTAAGGAATTCCACAGCCCCACTACTCTAACTGAGAAAGCTTTTTGCCCAAAGGCTGTTTTTCTGAACTGCGGTACCAAATCTCCCCTGGCAGATGCTCTAGTCCTACCTGCACTTCCGTTATGGGTCACATATCCCTGAAGAGGGGGTGGAGCGAGATTATTAATAATTTTGTACATCAGGCACACATCAGTATAAAATACAAAATTATTAAAACTTAAAAAATTTAACCTTTTCAAAATTGTACAATGATGGTAGTCCCTTGGTTTTTTATCTAACACTTTCATGATTTGTTTATGAAGGGAGTACACAGGCTTAAGGGTAGTTGCATCTGCTTGTGACCAAGTTGTTATACAATACGACAAGTGAGGGAGAATCAGAGTATGTACTAAAAGAAGTGCAGCTGATTCAGAGAGCTGGTGTCTGATGTTTTTAAAATTATTCAAATTAAATTTAACATTATTTATAACCCTTTTTACTTGCTTTTTAAAAGACAGGTGTTGGTCTATTATTATTCCTAAATATTTAACATGTCACAAATTTAATTGCTTCACCATTAAATATAATATCTGGATTCACAGAATTTTGTTTTCGTGCAGTGAAATACGTGCATACAGTTTTACTTACATTTAGTGACAAACAAGACTCATTCAACCAATTTGAGACTTTCACCATTGCAGTTGACAGTTTGCTAGCAGCTAGTTCTTTGGTTCTTGCATGAGTAAAAAGCACAGTATCATCTGCATACATTATAACATTTACACCTGGACATACTTGAGGCAGATCATTAATATAAATACTAAATAAAATCGGTCCTAAAATTGACCCCTGAGGAACCCCCGTAGGACAGCTAGCAAATGAAGAGCATTTATCGGCCACTCTTGTGCATTGACTTCTATTACTGAGGTATGATTTCATCCACATCAAGGCAGCATCTGATAAATTAAAATTCTGAAGTTTTGACATTAAATAGTTGTGATTCACTGTGTCAAATGCCTTTAAGTCTAAAAACACAGCTCCAACAACACCACCTTTGTCAAGTTGACTTCTAATTTGTGTAGTCTAATTTGTGACTTCTAATTACAAAAGTGTAGTCACAATTTTCAGTCAAAGTTTGTGGGGGAAAAGGTCCATCTATAGTGTATGTAAAAAGCACTGCTCACAAAGTCGTCACTTTCAAATCAAGCAACTTTGTTGGCCAACATGGAAAATTCACATGATTGCAAAATCTGGAATTCACAGAAAAATTGTAAATGTGACTGCATCACATGAATATATACACTCTATAGATTTAATTATTTAAAGCTGCAGTCAGCAGGTCTGGCAGATTGAGTGGACTTAGCCAAAGTTTTGAATGTTTACAACTCTCATGCCCCTCCCCCACTCGCATGCCCCTCCCCCACAACCACCGAGCACCCTCCCATCGAGTTTGTGCTCGTCAGTGCGTGTGCACTAGGGATGGCGAAAACTAAAAAATTCTTGACCGACCACCGAGCCTCATTAGCTGGTTGAAACCGGTTAACCGATTAGTTTAAAATATGCTACGCTATTTGAAATAACAGCCATTTCGAGCCGCGCCTGGAATTTCACAACTCTGTCGCATCTCTTCGCCGCTCTGCCTCCCGCTCACACACACACACACGCGGTGGCGCCGCCCTTCCACTCACGTCACTTTTTTAAAATCCCCAACAGCGTGAAACATAAGTCCCGCAAACGCGGCGCCGAGGAGCTTGTATGTAATCGGCGGACAAATGGCTCCTTAGTTTCGAAATGGTTTGGGTACAAGGTGATCGCGTTGAAAATAAAGGCGTTTGTCTAGCATTAAGCTAATTTGAAACATTGCCGCGGCTCATTTCAGAAAATGACAGCTCCGAACCGAAGAGACGCCGCTTTAGTTTGAGGTAGTGCTAACAATAATAAAGAAAGATTATGATCATCATCACCTTATCTGTTACCACTGAAATGTATTTGTAATGTATTTTCATATTTAAGCACTTTATCACACAAGTTGCAACTTACGTTACATCTGGCATTCTGTTTGGTGAAATGGTCCCACACACTACTATTTTCTGCACGCTTCCTCCCGTCGTCTGCTCTGGCTCTAACCACGAGTGTGTTAGCCTGTAGCCTTTACTTTTCGCAATCCTTGTGAGCGCGCGAACCCAAACCCTGTGACCTCGCGGCTCGCGCCGAATGTTTTTATTGGTTTATTAACGTTAAGTACAAACGGGCGAGTTATGAAAAATTGAGTGAGAGGGATTTGTTCACTTCACACAAAAAGATCTTGGAATGTGACGGCTAACTGTAGTAGCGTTTAGTCCACTGTCTATAATAGACTGATTTAGAGATCACTTTTTTTTTTTTTAACCGACTACCAACAACTTTGATCGGTTAACGTTAATACGGTCAACCATCGGTCAAGCGGTCATCGGTTAACATCCCTAGTGTGCACCAGATTTTCTATGAACGCGCGCCCGTCTCTTCAGCATCGATCAACACCATGGAGTACTTACCATGTTTTCTTTTCCTTGGTTGTTTTGGACCTCCTAGCTCTGGATGTTAACCGAGGAATTGGACGCTTGTTAGTAGATTTTCTCTCGGCCATCACGCTTCGCACAATCCAACACACCTGCGACCTTCAGGCGTGTGCATGTGATATTGTAACGTGCGCGAGGGGGGAGGGGGGATCTGTGGCGTGTGCACGAACTGTGATTGACAGCCATATCTCACACCCCCCTGTGCTGACTGGACCAGAAGAACCGGGAGCGGTGGATTTTTGCAAAACAAATATCAGGCTCCAGGTGGAGGTAGAAGCTCGGGTTTTTTTTCTAAAACTGGCTGATTTATGTTGTTCTGTCGGAGCATAGCTTCGGTTTCAGTGAATATGATCAAAAAAATCTTGCTAGCGGCAGCTTTAAATGCATATGGTATTTTAATAATTTACATGGCCTTTCCAAGTAACCAGCGTTATTTTAGTATCTTTGAAATACTATTATAGTTTTATTCATATTTATTATATATATATATATATATATATTATATATATATGGTTTCAGTCATTTTGTTGCTATTATATTTGTAAAAAAAAATTTTTTTCAGGTTAGGTCTTATTTCAAGTAATGAATGTTTTTTTGTGGTTTTAGTTAGACTATAACAAACGTGATTGTGATTCTTCATATCCAGGTTTTTCTAGACTGTGAAATCCTGGTTCTTCACATGAAACAAACAGATGAAAATGTTGCGCCTGACATGGTTCTGATTTGCATGTTTAGGTGTCTTCGTCCACGGGCAGGATAACAGTGCCGCGGTTGAGCATGGGAGCAGTGTCCAGTAGGCCAAGCACTCCAACTCTTGGTCAGTTATTCCAAATACTTTCTGTATAAACTTAAACATCTCTAGCATCTAAACGCACTGAGTTTGCATGCTCGCGATTTCCAGCATACATTCATTGAGCTATTCGTAGATGCACAATAATACACAAGAGCTATTAGTAGTTTTCCTTTGTTCTCATTGGTGAACGAGCAAAATCTAAAACTCAATTTTCAGGATCCTCGTTGTGTTTTTCAGGTACTCCATCAGTGCAGACAGTGGGGACCAAAGTGGGAACACCTGTGTCACTGACCGGCCAGCGCTTCACCGTTCAGATTCCCAACTCACAGACTGCCTCTGTCAAATCAGGTACCAGTTTCCACCTTGGAACAAGCAGTCCCCTTTTATGATCTGCTTGTATATTAAGGACCATGTGGAAGATTTTGTGCCAGATCAGTCAAAAGTTAAGCTATTAATTGAGCTACAGTACCTGTCAAAAGTTTGGAAACTTTTTTTCTTTTTCTCTTATGCTCACAATGCTGAGTGTCAGCATTGATTATTACTGTAAAAAATACAGTAAAAAAAGTAATATTGTGAAATAGTATTACAGTTAAAAATTTAATTTATTCCTGGAATGCAAAGCTGTATTTTCAGCGTCATTACTCCAGGCTTCAGTGTCACATGATCCTTCATTCTAATATGCTGATTTGCTGCTCAAGAAACATTTCTTATTATTATCATTATAAATTTTGAAAACAGTTTTTGCTAATTAACATTTTTGTGGAAACCATGATACCATTCCAACATAGCTCCTTCCCTCAGTGAACTGTATACAGTCTGCCATGTTTATCTCCTCGACAGAGCATTTAACAGCAGCATTCGAGTAAGAAACGTAAAGCTCTGGTTATTCAATCAAGAGCAGTGAATTATTTTCTGTTTTTCTTTTTATTATTTGATTCATATTAACAGCATATATAGCAGTAAGTACTGTATATTACACTGCTTTCACGTTAATACACAGATCTGAAATGCACAAGTGATTTCTTTACTTGCTGTTTACGTTGACCGAGATAACCGACTGTGTTTGTCAACTTTTTATTTGGCAAAGAATCTTGAAAAAACCATTTCCACAAAAATGTTAAAGGAACACTCCATCGTTTTTTGAAATGGGGGTTATTCACCGTCTTTCCTACGTTTAGATAGGTGGGCAAACGCATTTTTGTCTCAGTGCATGCATGTATTGTCTTAGTCTGGCAGTGCTGCCGCTAGCTTAGCTTAGCATAATGAATGGAATCCAACTGGTACTTGGGCGCAGAGATATCACGCAACACCTGAACCAATCATCACACATGATATCTCTGCGCCCAAGTAGCAGTGCTTCGCCTGGGCTTCACCCCAATATAGTTCCAAGACAATATCTGCCTAAGAAATCGCCTAGTCTTAATCTGCATTGCTATTTGTACTCGTTGTGAATACGCAGGCCACAATAAGTTATTAGTTGTTTATTATTAAAGTTATTGCAATAAGTTATGTAGTCTATTTTAAAAAACGGTGGCGTGTTCCTTAAGCAGTAAAACTGTTTTCAACATTGATAGTAATAATAACAATAAATGTAGTTTGAGCACCAAATCAGCATATTAAAATGGTTTCTGAAGAGTCATGTGACACTGAAGACTGGAGTAATGATGCTGGTATAAATAAAATTTTTAAATATATTCAAGTATAAACCTGTTCTTTTTCATTTTTTTAATATTTCACAATATTACTGAGAGACTCAAACATTTTACAAAAAAATTACTTTTGACAGGTACTGTAAGAGAAATAAAAACACGACAGTCTGTAAGAACATGTAGTGAATTATGAATTATTTAATTTGTTTTGATTCACAGCTACTCCTACCACTCCCACGGTTCAGAATGTCCTCATCAATCCCTCTCTCATCGGCTCCAAGAACATCCTCATTACTACCAATATGGTGTCGCAGAATTCATCTAGTGACTCCACGTCTCTAAAGAGGAAACATGAAGATGAGGATGACTATGATGCTTTATGACCTGCTGTGGTTTCTTACTAGTGTGGAAGCAAAAGTGATTATGTAAATAAGCATTTGATAACTCTGAATTTGCCTTTCAGTAGTATTGTCTTGTTTAGAATATTACCATTGCACATTACCATTTATTGTTAATTTTTGTAAGTAAAAAATAAAAATAAAATGATACATTGTGTTTAGTTGTTTTTGTTTCACAGACTTCATTTAGTGGTTGAGTTACTATAGTGTAAAAAAATCATGATCACCCTGAGCCAGTTTAATAAATCAAGGGTGGTTTAATTATTTAGATAATTTTAAACTCGATATTAGGTATAAATAAAACGTAACGTTCTTATGAAATCAATGTAATGCCAGCAGAGGGAGCTAGTTAAACAAGTGCGCTTACTCCAGTGTGCTGATATGAATATGCTTATGGTATATTATACTGATATAATTTAGAAGCAGCAAACGAGAACGGAACAACATTTTGACAAAGAAAAAAAATATTATGTGCACATAAAAAAACAGCTATTATTAAATATGTATTTCGAAGTGTTTTTTCTAGATTGAGTATGATTGAAAATTTTAAGGGATTTTATTTCAATATTCTCATTACACATTTCATGTGTGTATCCCAAGCATGTTAACTGAAGTGAAATATGTTTTTTTAAACCAGATGGTTTTAATAGAGCTAATAAAATTTGTTCCTTCAATTTTATAGTCCAGTAAGAACTTTTTATTAAGACTTGACATCACATTTTGTTTTCATTTTGTTTTTCATTCTGTTTAGGGCTAATGATTTACCCATAATCTTTTAAAATGCGTCAGTCTTCTGATTGCATAAAACGATGAAACATCCTTCGGTAGTGTCGAAGTGCCGTAGTGCAACTCTTTGCTGTTTACTTCACTAGCCAGTCACGTAGACTCCTACGTAAACGTCAAGAGCAGCTCTGTGATTGGCTGTGAAGAGTGTCAATCAAACCTCCATCCAATAGTCTCGTTACTCGCTCTCAAACTATGGCGGCCATGTTGTATCCGCGGGGGATTGGAGGCTGCTCGGAACCGAGTCTCTCTTCAGTTGGGAGTACATGGTGAGGCTCTCGGGCTTGAACTCGTCTGGGTTTTACACCATCAGAGATCTACACTCCTCGCCATGAGCCGTCCGTCCTCGACGGGTGGTGCGGCTGGGGGACTCGGAGCTGGTAAAGCAGGAGGAAGTAAGCATGGAGGCTCTGGAGGAACAGCCGCAGCCACAGCCGCCGCTGGGGTCTCTGTCCCGGGCTCTGGTACTGTGCCCGCGGTCGCTGTTACCCTTCCAGCCGTTGCCCTACCGGGACAGTCAGCCGAACTGACAGCGTTGTTTGAATGCCCGGTGTGTTTCGACTATGTGCTGCCTCCGATATTGCAGTGCCAGGCTGGGCATCTGGTGTGTAACCAGTGTCGGCAAAAGCTCAGCTGTTGTCCAACCTGTCGCGGCCCTCTTACGCCGAGCATAAGGAACTTGGCAATGGAAAAAGTTGCATCTAATCTACCGTTTCCGTGTAAGGTAAGAACAACCCCGAAGCACTGGTGAAATGCATTCACAACTTTCCAGTTACAACTTTCCAGTTTTCCAGTCACAACCAATACAGTTACCTGCCAGGTTGTTTCATTCAGTACTGTATGATGATGGCACACAGGCAGCCATGAGTTTAGAAAGTGTGCTCATATCCTGTAACTAAAGCTCAGATGCCACAGGTGTATTACATTAAGCCAAGAGCATGCAGCCCTTCTCCTTCATTCATATTTTGTCACCTTTCGCTTATATTTGAAGTGACATAACTAGCTGAAGTGTATTTTGTCTGTTGAAATACTTTATTATCTATTCTATATTATAGCTTAATATTCAGTTGTTCGTAAATGGATATCATATCACTAAAATTCTAAATTATATTTTTGAGCATCCCTACCAAAGCCGACGTATCAACATTGTCTCAACCATTGGCGTGTGTTTGGGGGCGTGGTTATCTTTTTGTTCAACTAATGACAAGGAGGGAGGCGGGGAGTGTTTCGGAAACCTGTGTGAGAACATTCATTGTTCATTTTTTGTTTCCGTTGGGTGACGCTAGGGGCGCAGAAATTACACTTTAGCTTTAAAATTTGGGGGTCATATAGGCTGTGCCCTCATTTACTATTCCCTACATTAGTCCACTAATATAGTTCACTTGAGAGAGTGAATGGAAACTAGTGAGTGAATTTGGACACTGAGTGTACCGGACGGATTGCTGCTTTTGCATAGTTTGTGCTTCCTGTTTAATAATCATTTGAAACTGGCAGCTCCAGTTGTAATGAACATATTTACCTGTAACTCTGTCATGGAAACTGTGTGAACCTTAATTAAACAATTTAATAATCAGTTAAAAAGTAACTTATACACTTGTATGATATTACGCTGTGGCCACATTGAACCAGCGGTTTGGAAAATGGATGGATGATTCAGTCGAAGGCCTCATCTTCTGGTCTGACTTGGATGTCTATTTGGCACACGACTCTCACAGACAGTGCATTATTCTCCATTCGTTGAGTGTATATCAGTTGTACACTTGTTATTGTGGTGCATTGTGGGATTGAATGAGTGCACTCAATGTCCACTGGTTTTGGACACCACTACAAATGGCGTTTCCTTCAAGTAGTGCCCAATTTAAGGGTATAGGGGGCGATTTCAGACATTCACAGGCCCCCATCATACTCTTCTTTATGCATATCGTTATGGATACACACATAAATAGTTTGTACTTGCAGTACAGAGTCGTTCACAAGCTGTTTGCGCAATAAAGAGCTGCATGCCTCACCGCATACGATTAAAAAAAAAATCAGGTTTTCCAGCTCATCCAGTGCTTTTTTTCATCTTATAAAGTATACTGTTATTATTTCGGTGTGAGAAAGTGCTGCAAACAATTCAGTGCTCGACTGAAGTGTCCAAATGAATCAAAAACATTTTCAAACTTTTTTGCAAACCTAGCAGTCCTACCAAGATTTCCTGAATTTCCTTTCTTTTTCTCTTTTTTTTAATTTCCAGAATTCTGTGGAAAATGTTCACCGTTTTATAATTCAGATACCACCACATTTACTATATTTATGACACTTGATGTAGTACAGTAGTCATACAGCCCAGAAAAATAACTAATTTAATCTTTCATAAGATAATGGCACATTATAGAGGATCGGGAAAAAAACAACAACAACATTTTGTTGATTTTTGAAAAACTGTGGCCACATTGACGCATCTTCTGAATTAGATCAAACGCGTGATGTATTTGCGATTCTTAGTTCTGATTCTAAACCGCTGATGGAAAACGCACCACGTACGTGATTATTGAAATATTATCATGGATAATTCGAATTTACATAATCAGACAACAGTCATATTTTACTGGGGTAATTACTGGAGAAAGTTTGATTGCTTTGTTTAAACATAAGAAGTCTTATTAAAACCTTGCTTTACTTGACTTTGCTTGTTATTTGATGATCAAAACTGCTCCAGAAAGATCTGAATTCACTCTAGATTAGTTCTAGCTCTTGATTCAGCATGTGAAACACTAAGATCAGTTCACATTTTCCCCCGTACCATTGCAGCAGTGTGTTGTGTTGTAGCTTTTCGGGCAGTTTAAGCTGAAAGTTTTCTGTTGACTGGCCTGACCGGCTCCTTGATTACATCATCAGTACATTAAAGTTGTATTCTCTATGTTATCACTGGTTGAAAGTTGATCACTACTCTTGTTTCCTGGGGTAATGTTTCCTCCTTACAGTGGCTATAATCAGGACATGGCAACTGGTACTGGTACACTAGCCGTCTTTAGAGTCTGTGATACAAGCCATCAGTGACGGAAAGTAAGCCTCAACATTTGTGGTGAAAGTAAAGCTTGCTCCACTGTTGTTTCAGCGAAGGGCTTTGCCAGTTAGTCGTTCGATGCTCTGTACTAACAGTGTTAGCCTATATATGAAAAAAAACTCAGTGTTTTTTGTAGAGGGATGTTGTGAAAACGCTCGTTCTGGCATTTTTATTGGATTTTATTACAGTTTTATCTCTTTGGCCCTTGGAATAAATAATACATATTTTTATTTTGGGGTCAATAAATTGTATTTTTGGACTTGGGAGGACATTTGAGACCTGAAAGTTATATAGTATATTTTCCATAGTCTTTTTTATTTTATTTCAAGTGGTCAAAAAAAAATGTTTCTCATGAATTTGCTTCTTTAAGATGCTTTTGAAGGTATATATGACTTTCTTCTGCGGAAGACAAAAGAAGATATTTTATAAAAAGTTTGGTTACCATGCGCTTGATTTTTATGAATGAAAAACACTCAATCATTTCTCAAAAAAGCTTCTTTTGTGTTCTACATAGGCTCATAAAAGTCAGTAAATGATGACAGAATTCGACTTTTGGGTAGAAATGATACGATTTAAAAAATGTTAAGTTAAAATAAGGTACTATTAGCTAATTAATAAGGTACTGTTTTTAATATTTCCTGGCTATCTTTGCATTGATGCATGCTATTCTGAATGAAAACAAATACAAATTGGCCATTTTAATAAGCGTGGCTGCTTTATATACAGGGGTAACCAGGGTAACCATTATATTTCTGCTGTTCCATAAGTGCCACATATGGCAATTCAATTTCATTTTAATTTCAGCCCACATATTGACTAGGTTAGTCTGTTACTGTTGGTGTTCGGCCATACACTGATGACATTACGGCACTGCCCCCACTGTCATATAGCTCTTTTATTGAAATAAAATGTGTAGTTCAATTTGGACACCAGATGCTACAGTTATAAACTGAACGTGTCTGCTGCGTTCCATAGCACAGTGGAGCATGAGTGCGATTTCACTCATCATGTGATGAGAATAAGGAGAGCTGACTGACTGGACGATGGCGCCATGGTGGAGGATTTGGCGCGTAACATCCTGAGCATAATTGACAAATAAATAAATGTAGAATGTGCAGCCAATACCGCTGCTGTTTATTTAATTTAGTTTATTTTGTGTTTTTTAGTCAATGAATCTCACCATTGCATACAACACTTGAGACTCTGGCTTCTTTGACCCTTGCTAAGAAATAAGTAGGAGAGAGAAAATTGTCACGTTCAACAGTATTATAAATAAGCTTTTTAACAACACAACTAATACCTTTCCCTGTTAACTTGCGTAACCATTTGGAACCCAAATCCAAGAAATGGCGTAGCCTCGTGTGTTACACAACACGTTTGAGCTTCAGCAAGTACCAATGAGTAGAGGTCGACCGATAGTGGATTTTACCGATAACGATAGCTAGGTTGGGCCATACTTGCCGATAACCGATTAATGAACCGATAGTTTTTAAAATTGATACTGGATAAAAACAAACATAACACTCCAAGTAAAACAGTGCTGAACTTTATTATAAAAATAATAAAACTGTATTGAACCATGAAAACATGCTAAATGAAATGATATAAATGTGAATAAATATTTAAGTCAATAAAAGACATTCATTCAAACTGAAACAAAAAGTAATACTGAAATAACAAATAAAACCAGTTACATTCAAAATGTAACTATTTAACTGTTCTTTTCAAGCCAACTTAATTAATAAAAAAGTAACAAAATTTGTATTAAAGTGAAGATGAAAAAAATAAATAACCGAAATCGAATGCTTTTCTGATTCGTTTATGTTTCTGTCGGCTGTATGAACATATCAGTTTGCTTACGTCTCTAGCTTTAAATATGCAACTTCTCTGCATATTTAATGCATAAAAGTGACCAGCTGGATATGAACTAATGCAAATAGAGGTAACAATTGTGACATTAAACATTCGGGTCAGACTTACGTTTATGTTTGTCAGTGTTTTAACCGCTTGAGGTACTAGTATGTTAGCGTTCTCTCAGCCTCGAAGGCAAACAAACACACTGTTGTGCTGTTCTTTCTCTACTAATGCAGCATTTAGTCAACAAATTAATCACTTTATAATGATATGACAAAATGTACTGTATACATACATTTGAGCTGTCGGTGCTTTAAACGCGCATCTGATGTCAGCGCTCTCCACGCAGCATGTGCTCTCAGTGCAGCACGCAGAATCACGTGTCGAAATAAACAACACGAGGCACGAGTTTTTATTACACCTCTAGAGGCCGCTCTTGTACTGCATCATGCCAGCAGACCCTTCTCATCTCTTACACTGTGTAATGAATGACAGCGCGCGCTTCTCAGCCGCTCCAGCAATGGACGCAACCAGGAAAAACTATCGGTATATATTTTTGCCGATAACGATAGTTCCACCAGTCAACTATCGGTGCCGATTAATCGGCAAAACCGATGAATCGGTCGACCTCTACCAATGAGGTTCATTATTACGCTATACGCTTGAGCTTCTGCAAGAACCAATGTGGTTCATTATTACGCTATACGCTTGAGCTTCTGCAAGAACCAATGTGGTTCATTCTCGTGTTATGCTTTACGTTTGAGCTTCTGCAAGAACCAATGAGGTTCATTCTCATGTGTTGCGCAGCACGTTTGAGCTTCTGCAAGAACCAATGAGGTTCATTCTCGTGTTACGCTTTACGTTTGAGCTTCTGCAAGAACCAATGAGGTTCATTCTCATGTGTTACGCACCAAGTTTGAGCTTCTGCAAGAGTGAGTTTAGCAGTCAAGCAATTTTGGTTGAGATTCTTTATTAGACTTGAAGCGACAAACTGGTAGTTGCGTTACTGTCAATGGCGTGACTGAAATCTCTAAGATTTTATTTAAAATATCTTCATTTTTGTTCCGAAGATGAATGAAAGACTTACAGGTTAGGAACAACATGAGGGTGAGTAATAATAACTACCCCTTTCATTGTACTGTATATGTGCACGTCTTAAAAAAGGTCTTAAACACCTTTAAATTTGATTTCAAAAACCCTGCAGATATCCTTTTCCACATTCCTAAAAATGATTTATTCGGTTTATAAGAAACATGCGCTTCGGGAGAAGTGGAAAAGGAAACGGAAGACTTGGATCTCAGTCGCAGTGTCCCGTCAGATGTCCGAGCAGCACACCTCATGTAGGATGTCCGTTTGAAGCTCGGCGCAGAGAGTCTGGCAGGAAGAGAGCAGTTCCTCAGAGCTGTCACTGAGATGAGATGCTTTCCTCACACGCCAGGTTCTGTGTCCGGCCCGCATACTCAGCCAGATTAGACATGGATACACTTAGTCCCCTCAGGCTCGGGCATTTATTTTGCCATGTGCATCTATTTTCAGCCCGTTCTGCGGGTTTGTTAAGACACAAGCTGATGTCACTATGAATAGTGGCGGGTGCAAAGCGAATTAGAGGTTTGTAATGGTCCTCATCATACCCTGTTTAAATAGGAGAGCACCACAGTGTGGCGAACACTGGTGCCACCAGGCCATGCGCATGCGTCTCAATGATTGCAGCACTGAGTGAAATGCTCGTCCAAGCATCTGTGTACATGACACAAAAGCCTCTGCTGCCCTTGAAAATCAGTTTGTGCATGGTTTTGATTTCTTATATTCTTGTTTACAAGATTTATTCTCTCATAATTCTTAGCAAACATCTTCTTCATTACCATAGTTTACCCTAGAGAATGTAGACGACATCAGGCAGGCTGACGTTTAGTCATTTTGGTATTGTTTTATAAGTGTCCACTTGGCTGGCTGTTGTCAGCATAGAAATGTAGATGCCTCGGACATGTCTGTGCTACCGCCATGTTGCAATGGTCAGCGTGTCGTCACTCACAGTAAGAATCAATGTTGCCACAACATGCAGCTTCTGGTTGTGAAACCCTCGAGATTTAAATTCCTGAAGAAATGGGATAACCTTTAATAGGTGAGAATGTTGGTTTGTGTTTTTATTAACTCATATTACATGTTTTTAGTAATGGTACTTTTACTGTGTTGATGTTTTAATGTCTTGTCAGCTGGCGCCTTTGTCTTGTTGTATTGTGTTAGTGTAGCTAAATCATCTGCTGAAGTCTATTTCATATATGAATTCATACATGCGTCTTTAGCTACGGTTGCAGACGCTCAGTCAACTGGCTCTCGAACGTTCACGGACCGCTCCGATATGGCGGACAGCTTGCTTATAACGGCCCATTGAAACTGCCCCTAATGAGGCATCTATATATATATATATATATCTATGGTTGTCACTCCATTGTAATGTCTGTTTTCTTGGTTTTAAATGTAAATAAAATCTATAGGCTACATAAATATTGGCAAATAATAAATAACTGAATTATTAATATAAAACGTACAAAAATTTAGATGGAGTAAATATTAAAATATTGTCAAATATTTCTTGATAATCTTCATATATATATAATTTTTAAAAAATTATAAATGTATTTTTTATTTAAAGTTAGACATATTAACAAATTATAACTAAATAAATACTGTTTAGCATGTTTATAAACATTAGCAAAAGTTGAAATTGAGTAAATATTAAAATAGCTAGGCTATACTTATTATATTTGTTGAAAGTTAACTTTTCAGTCTATAATGTTTTTAAAATATTTTTTTAAATGTGTGTATATGTGTGTATATATATATATATATATATATATATATATTAGTGTGCATATAAAAATATATATATGTATTGTATTAGTGTGCATATAAAAAAAAATATATATATTGTGTTTGTGGCACATGTTTTGGCTTCTTTTTTCTCAAATATAGGCACACAAACCCAAGCATGCCGCTGATAATAAAACATGCACGTATAGACAGATATTTCACATGCATTATTATACAAAATGCACACACACACACACTAATGCACACACACACACTCATGCACAGAGATCTCCAGGCACTCAAGTGTCAATTAAGTAAAGAAATGGACGGATTAATGAGAAATCTGCAGTTTTCACACATGAGCTGTGCTGAGAGGTGGATGAAAAGAGCGTTTTAGAGCGTTTTCCCACACAAGAGCGTTTTAGCGCACCGCGTTTCCTCCCCCACACATGAGCCCCTTCATCATATCACTGGAGGAATGAATGTGAGCAGCCCGTAATTAATTTCACAGATGAGTTGCTCACGGGGTGACTCGCTCGCCCCTCTGCAGCTGCATGTGTGTGTTTGCAGGGATGTTGAGAAGGGACACGGTCAGCATATTGACATGTGAACTTCAGAGGGCAAAGAATGACAGAAATGAAAGATATTGTGTATCTGGAGGCCGAACGCAGAAAGGATGACCGAAGTGAAGTGTTAAGGTTAATGCAGAGTGCTTTTAATGGCATCTGTACATTCCTTCGCCAGAGGTAATGTAGGACTCATTATACTCATACTCATGGTCGATAAAGTGCAATTGTTTGTCAACATTTCCTGCACCATAATACCTCCTGTTTCTGCACAGGAAGTTCACAGCAGAGATTATAATAGTGAGCAAATTTTTTTTGCCACTGTAGAGAGACTAACAAACCCCCCAAGTCACATTCCCAGTGAAATGCTTTCCGACAGCAAATGCAGTGAGTTTGCTTCCTCCTTCTCTAAGAAAATCAATAATATCATAAAGGCAATCAGCAAAACCTTGAGTTGCGCTGAGGTCAGACAGATCAGACCACAACCTCAGAAAGTTGTTACTAATTACTATAATCTGATTTCGAAGCAATTGATGGCAACATTTTGGAAGAAACACTACATCACCTAAAAACATCAACCTGCGCCCCTGACACACTTCCCACATCTTTTTTTCAAAAGTGTGTTTAACTGTTTTCCAAAGTCCCAGTTGTTAAGCCCCTCCTGAAAAAGAGCAATCTGGATAACACTGATCTCTATCTAACTTGCAATATTTTTACTGAACATTGACCTCATGGCAACTCCGTACTATAGTGGAATTGCACTGATTTGCAATTTGTTTTCAATTATTATTTGGAATTGCTGTTTTTTGAGGCTGGTGATGGAGGGGTACAGATAATGGCATGTATTATATGCATTTATTCATTTTTTCGAAGTGCCATGATATAATATATGCATAAATAACACAATTATATTACACAATTATACAGCACAGCAATATCTTATGGAAAGAGCCGAAAGAATGCACCGTTAGCTGTTTTAGATCTATTTAAAGAATGCACGGTAATGAGCAAACTAATACTAACTCTCACTGCTGCTTCTTGCTGATGCAGTGGATATTTTCTCCACACTGTCACTTGTCATATCGCATGCAGTGGAATACATGCAATATAAACACCTCTCAGCACCATTGAAGTGCACAGATTGTCTGGACTAGTCATATTACATAGCTACGACGAAGCCACAACTGAAATCATAAAAAAAAATGAGTATGGATTATTCAGTGGTTTCTTTGGTTGCGGTCACCTAAGCTATGAGCATGTGAGATTACTTTGGACCCTGCAGCTCTTAAGTTTGTGTGAAAGGACGTCATTAACTAGCCAGGCTCTGCCCTCAAACGTACTTCCGCAAGTTCTGTTCAATTATCTTTTTCCTTCAGTATGTTGTCTGGGTTTGTGGTGTATTCGTGGGTTTTCTCCGGTCAATTTTTTACCGGTCGAATCAGCGTACAGAGGGAGTGGCTGAGAACGATGACGTTGAGGTCGTGCGCTGCGCTAGTTTGAGTTGAAGTTTCGTCACGACCAAACGTTAGCGAGTGACTCTGGGCAGATCCAATAGTTTTAAACTTCAACAGAGTACCCGCCTACAAGAAAGTTAACGCTTGTTAATGGAGAGAGGCCAGACTCTTTGTACAAATGAAATGTTCTGAAATATTTCAGAAATATATTTGTCTCAAGATGCACACCAGTAGCCTAATGTTTTTTTTCTAGGGCACGTTTATAAAAGCTACTTAAACGTCCTAATTAAAACTGTGAAAACAGGTCTAAGTGTTAAACAGTTTTGTTCAAGTACACAAATCAAATTCATGTTGCATGAATAAAAGTAAAAAAGCACTTGATTTTTAATGTGCTTGTTGTGTATAAAAGTACTGATCGATTAACCTTTTTTTATACTAGCCAGCACTTGTCATACTAGTGATTATTAGGGGTGTGTGATATTAAAACGTGACGATATTTGAGGTGAAAAGCTGTCTTGACTCTTGAGAGATCAGCATGAGTCATGACTGTGTTGAGTATGCAGCGAAACCTTTCACAGTGCTTGCATTATTTGCACTGCAGGTTTTAAAGTGAAGCACAACACTATTTACATGAGTTCAGGTTACGAGTTTCTTCCGTCTCAAAGCGGCTCCGTTCACAGTAAATGCTGCTCCACAAGAACTCAGTCTCCGCTTGTGCTTTTTGTTTAGGTTTTCAATAATGTGCTTTTGGAAATGCATAAAATCTGACACGCTTTGTGTTTCACAGCGAAGTGTTGCGCTGTTATCATTTATATGCATGGGGCGTGTCTCAGCAGCTTTCTTGAGTGTGTGTGTGTGTGTGTGTAGTATTACGTACTAATTTCGCTATGTTGTCATTGACCTACAAGTTGATCATGTGATGTGACCTACCAGTGTTAGCTGCGTCGCTTCACTGCCATTCAAAAATCATGGGATAGTAAAGTGTCCATCATATGGACACTTCAGTAGTGAGTCATCCGGGTACTTTTTGCCTCTTTTATCAGTATTGTAAAATCGGACATACTTTTTTCATTTTTTTTTTCACATACTGTTTTTTTGCCCTATTATATAGTAGGGACGTATGCAATTTCAGATGCAGTCTCTCTCTGCATGTCCTGAGTTTGGGTTGCTAATAACATTCATCTGGGAACGCAACTTTCATGACGCAAACATCATTTCACCAGATTTTTTACGTAAATCATTTATAAACCTAAGCCAACACAGGAGAAAACATCATGTTTCTAAACATGCGAACCGAGTTCGTCACGATTACGAAGTTTAACCCCTCGCTCGAGTTTGCATGCATTGATGTCCACATGTTCTTGTCCAAGAAATTACAGTGGCTGTAGCATTTCTATTGTAAACAAGTGGCCAAATATTAAAGATGAAGTGGACATTTGAATTGCATGTTTGGCCAATATTAAACAAGGATTTGATCACCAGGCCGTTGACGCACACTGTCTGCAGGCATTTGGTATAGGCTAATACACATAATGTATAGGTTGATTGTTTATATTATGTATGTTACATTTTGTATTTTAACCGTGTTGTTCAATAAAACTATACGATTACTTGCTTTTGATACTTTATTTGAACCAATTTGTCTCATTGTTATTATATAGCCTATGTATTTTAAGTAATTTTAAAGGCTATTGTTGTTCACTTAAGTCTATTTTTTATTACCACAAAAATTATTTGATTAATCAACAGATTACTCGATTACCAAAATAATAATTAGTAAAAGTTTCTTAAAATAAAAATACTCTGATAAAGTACAGATACTTAAAGGGATAGTTCACCCAAAAATGTAAATTCTGTCATGATTTACTCACTGTCATGTCGTTCCAAACCCATAAGACTTTCGTTCATCTTCAGAACACAAATGAAGATATTTTTTTAATGAAATAATGAGCTTTTATTCCCACCATTGACAGCTACACAACTACCATTTTTACCAATTAGGCAACCCCCCATAATTTACCACTTTATTTACAAAATATTAATCTTCAACAACACATATTCACGAGAGCACCACAGCATGTGTGTGGTGGTGACGCGACAGCAGACACGGTTGCATGAACGAGCGTTGAGATTAATATTTAGTAAATGTGAAAAATGTTTTCTGCGCAAACAAAGCACTCTCGTCGCTTCATAAAACTGAGGTTAAACCACTGGAGTCACGCGGATTACATTTATGATGTCTTGTTTACTTGGGCTTGAAAGTGGCTGTCAATGGAGGGACAGAAAGCTCTCAGATTTCATTAAAAAGGTTAGTGTCCCGAAGACGAATGAAAGTCTTGCGGATCTGGTAATTAATGACAGAATTTAAATTTTTGGGTGAACTATCCCTTTAAGTCGTACAGTAACAAAGTAATAATAGTTTACTCACCAGTGGTGTTTTATTAAAACACCTTTTCAATGTTATTGCTGTTAATATCAGTATACTTCCACCTGCAGCCCACACTCAATCTCTAAGCTTTACTGTCAAACATTTCTATGGAACAAAATGACTGAATTATAAGCTAATATCATCCCTTTTTTGGTTTCGGTCTTCCCAAACCAGCCATGTTAGTCTTGAGAGACCTTATGCAGTAGCTAGCGCATGTTCTAGTAGCATGTTTTTTGTTATGTGGTTGCCGTTTCAGGCATTCAGCTCCTCCACTTTATTAGGAAGAACAAAGTAATAGCACATTCCCGTAAGCACAGTAGTTACATTTCTGTGCAGCTCTTTATTATATGAACGGAATTGCTTTTTATCACGCGCTGAGCAATATCATCCTCGGCCCCATCTTCAAATTGGATTATCTGATGCAGTGGAATGCAGTGCACCCAAGCTCCGTCTTCCTCCCGCTCTCTCGCTGTACTGTGAGGACGCCTGTGGAAAACAGTATTGACCTTTGGTGCCGTGTCAGCAGCATTTTGTATCTGCCCCGTGGGCACACTGATGCGTCACTCCTCACTTCTTCTGCACATTAATGATGGACGCAGCGATCCTTGACCACATTCTGCTCGCTCGGCCTGTTTAATGATGCGGCATCTGCCTCGCGGACGATTCTGCCCGAAGCGCGCAACCTTCCAGTGGCTCTCTAGCGATCATGGCTCACTGGCCACAAGGAAAATGGCCCAACGTGGAATCCAGACAGGGTAATGGAATACAACGATCCACACAAAAAGCAATTAATCATTTAAAAGTTAATAGGTTAATTGAGCTCTTTGTGACAACTTTTAAAAGAAACCTTTGTGATATGAAGCACACTTTGGCATGCTTTTAAATAGAATACTTATTACGGAAATAAGAATATACGAATAAGAATAATAAAGTTATCGGACAGCTAATTGCATTTCATTTACTTATAAATTAAATTCCATTATAGTTTAAATGTATGATAAATACAATAAGTTTTACTCAAGTATGGTTTAAGTACAATTTCATAATTTACTTCTAGTGTCTGGTGAAATACTCTCATTAGTATTAGTCAATACTCAGTGTACTGCCGAATGTACAAGCATTTATGGTAAACAAAAATACTTAAGTGTAATTTCTATTGACACTTTTGTCATAAATTAGTATTTACACATTCGTAATGATAGTTGCAATTTAGTACATTTAGAATACATTGACTTTAAATGTAGTGCTAATAACACTACAGTTCAAATAATAATCTAGTTCCTAAAATGTGCTTTAGTATGTTAGTCACCTCAAAATAAGTGCACTTTAAATGCACAATTATTTAAATTTATTTAACGTGTAATTAATAATCATAATTTAATTATTAATGTCGTCTCATGTTGTTCCAAAACCCTCCTCCATACAATGAAAAGTCAACATGGAGGACAACAATTCAGTCAGTCATATGGTTTTGAAACAACATGAGGGTGCGTAAATGATAGCACAATTTTTATTTTTGGGTGAGCTCTTTAAGTCAAACATTGTGATTTTTCGCCATTTGGAAATGGTTTCTAATTTGAAAAAAAGCTTCTGGACTGTAGAGTTAAATATGCATTTGGACGGTTTGCTGAATTTTATTGAGTTTAACCTTCGTCCCTCATCGCTTAAGCTTTGTTTAATGTCCATTATAGCTCTTTAGCCAGCCGTAATCAATCCCTTACTGGGTGACCTTTCCTCATCCCATTAAACTAGCGAGCACTTATCTTAAATCCATGGATGAGTTAAATAAGCTAAGTGAGGGCCCACCAATCCTCTTTGTAAATATATAGCTTAATATCTTCCCTCCCCAGATCAGTTCCTCGATGTGAATATGGTTAAAGGAAGTCAGGCGAGATTAATGGGATGGCTCAATTGTCTCTGTTTCAATCATCTTCTCTTTGTAGCCCTTCTTCTACAGCCCGTCTCTGTCCTCATCCAGCTGCTTCCTTAGTAACTTGGCCATTCACTTAACGGAGCCTTTTAATCAGGGGCCATTTGGAGCAGCGAGAGCTCTCTGAGAGACGGGCAGCTTGGACTATTGTGTCTGAACTGAATGATTCCCAGGAGGCTAAACTGGAGGGACACCACGGTTTGTCATACAATGGGGCTCAAATTGAATGAAAGTGCAATTTAACCTTGTTCTACCCAATTAGGATTTGAGGAATAGAAGATATTGGTGGTTGGACAACATGCCACCAGACAGATTTTCAAACCAGTGATTTGTAGGTTTCCTGTCATGGCATTTGGTCCGGCCGAGGTGGAATGTTGTACGATTTATTAAGTTTACTTTTTTTATTTATTCTAATCAATACTAAGAAATATTATCAATAAGGACCAAATCAATCAATTTAAAATGATTTCTGAGGAATCATGTGACACTCTTTAACTTGCCCCTTCAAAAAATGCGTCAATGCGAGACCTATATACGCATGGTGATGAGCCAAAACATTATGACCAGTCACAGGCGTCTCGTTATTAATGTCTGGATCGATTAGATGGTAAGTAAACAATCAGTTTACAGGAGAAATGAGCAGGAATAAAAATCGAAGGAAAAAGAGGGTTCTCTGCGCTTCTGCAATCCACAACCATCCGGTGCAACCAGGGAAGGACAAAGAAAAAAAATTATTAAAGGTGCACAACAATTACTCTAAAGAACTTTGACTAGGGCCAAATTGTTTTGCAAGTCGACTGGGTCAGAGTTTCTCTGAAACGACAAGGCTTGTGGGTCGCTCCCGGTCAGCAGTGTTGAGACTTTACCAACAGTGGTCTGAGGAGGGACAAACCACAAACTGACGACAGGGTGTCGGACGCCCAAGGCTCATCGATTCACGAGGGCATCAAAGGCTATCCAGGCAACAGAAGATCTACTGCGGCACAAGTCACACAAAATTTTAATGATGGTTATGGGAAGAATGTGTCACAACACACAGTTCATCGCACTCTGCTGCATATGGGGCTTCGTAGCCACAGACCATTCAAAATATGATGACCCTTGTCCACCATTTAAAGGTTACATGAGCATTGGAACTGGACCTTGAGGCAGTGGAAAATGGGTCACCTTGTCCGATGAGTCCTGTTTTCTTTTACATCACATGGGCGCTGTTTACCTGCGGAAGTGATGGCACCCAGATGTACTGTGGGACGACGACAAGCCGGCTGAGGGAGTGTGATGCTCTGGGCAATATTCGGGATATCCTAACATTTATGTGGATGTTAATTTGACGTGTTCCCTACCTAAACATTGCTGCAGACCAGGTACAACCCTTCAGGACAATGGTTTTCACTGGTGGAAGTGGCTTCTTTCAGCAGGATAAAGCACCTGCCACAATACACACATTATACGAGTCATATGAATCAACCATTCCTGAACAAAAGAGTTCAAGCTGTTGGCCTCTCCAAATTCACCAGATCTCAATCCAATTGACATCTGTAGGATGTGCTGGACAAACAAGTTTGATCAATGGCGGCTCCACCTCAAAACCTACAGGACTTAAAGGATCTGCTTCTAAAGTCTTGGTGCCAGAGACCACCGGACACCTTCAAGGGTCTTATAGAGTCCATGCCTCGGGAGGTCGGCGCTGTTTTGCAATATTAGGCATTTGGTCCTTATCTTTTGGCTAATGACAACATCTGTTACATTTGATGATATTTTGATGATGGCTGTGATTGTTTGTGTTCAGTAAAATGTTGTTGTTACACCATGGCTGTGTCCAAAATCGCCCCCTATAGCCTTAAATAGGGCACCATTTGAGGGAACAGCCATTTGTAGTGGTATCCGAAACCTTAGTGGGTGTTATCGAGTGAACTCATTCAATCCCACAATACACCGCAATAATGAGTGTACAACCGATGTACCCTCAACGGCTCGAGAATACCCATAATGCACTGTCTGTGAGTTGTGGCAAATTAATTCCAGTGTCTCGCCAGAACGTGGCGCCTGCGACTGAATCATCCATTTTCCAAACCAATGATCCAATGTGGCTACAGTTAGGGATGGGCGATATGGCCTAAAATCCATATTGCGATATACATTGCAGGCTCTTGCAATAACGATATTTATCACGATATATAAATTATAATAAAACCATTTCAGAACAGGTTACACAGACCCTAAGGAAAGCCAAACAATTTTTTAAAGAAAGAAAGAAACGGTGTATGTAGTTTTGAGAATATTTATTGTGCAAAACTGTAATTATACAACATAATGTTGCAGATAAATCAAATGCAAGTACACTAGCTGCAGAGACTTTGTTTAAATATTAATGTTTGTTTAAAGAAACCAATGTTTAAATATTATGGCTAGCAGCTTATAAAAACCCCAAATTCAAAATTAGAATATTGTGAAAAGGTTTTCATATAAAGCTGTCATAATCATCAAAATTATAACAAATAAAGCCTTGTAATATCTAACTTTGCATGTAATGAGTCTATATAATATATTAGTTTCACCTTTTACTTTTGCATGATATTCAAATTTTTTGCGTTTCACCTATAGGAGGATCTTTGTTGACATCTTTGTACGCATGCGCGAGTGGTTGTGTGGCAACAAAACAAACAGTATGGTGGGCTGTAAAGACGCGACGAGCACTTTCAAGAGAGTTAGCGGGCGAAATCCACTATGTATAAGCACTAACATCTTAAGGACGGAGGAGGTTTGGAGAGAAGCTCAAAATTTGTATTGGTGACAAAATCAAAGTTATTCAAAGCCCATATGAGATCTGGGATGACAAAAAACGTTGGTCCGACTCGCCCGTGTCTTGGCCACCAATCTGCTGGGGAGACATTTATTCTTATTTAATAGAAACCCCTGGACCCTTCACTCATGAAAGATTAAAGGCTTTCAAAAGTCCTATGAGGCCTATGATTATTTTGTTTCTCGAAAAGTTGGGCCGATCTTTTCTGCCAAACAGAAAGCAGTGATCGTGCTAAAAGACACCTGAATCAGAACGCATATGACTCGGTTGATTTGACTCAGTTTTATTTTACTTTTACATTTACAATTTATCTTCTATAAATACATAGTTACTAAGATTAACCATGAACAAATTAGCCTTTTTTATTTTATTTTTTTATTCAATCTTCTATAAATACATAGTTACTAAGATTAACCATGAACAAATGAGCCTCACAAACTCGATCAGAAGCTGCAGGAACTTCTTCGGAGCGTCCAGGTTCAATCGCCTAATTGCACACAGCCACTTCATTTCTTTCGTTTTTCGCGATCCTTTTCGGATGGAATTCGAAAACTTTTTATCAGGCCCCCAACGAGCCATACAATCGACCACACAGCAAGAGTGAACCATCCTCTTGTCTAAATCCTCCTCCAAACGTGCAAAACAATCAAATTACAGGTATCTAGCTGTGTTTCTTGCCACACGATTCCCATGATGCAACGCGACAAACATAAACAATGACGTCACAAAAGATCCGCCTATACGTCAACTACAGAAAATGCTTCAAGTATAAAAGTTTGTTTACAGTAGTGCCATGCCATAGACGGTAAAAAGTGCAAAACAGTGCAGAAGGCACTCCAAATGTAGTTTGGCTTTTTTTTTTTAAGGACACAAAAGATGCAAAGAGCAGAAAAAATTATGTATTCTCAGTTAAAAAGCAACAACGAACCTTAAAATCGGGCACACACAGAGATGTTGTGTTTACACCACTATTTTGTGAATACGCGCTGGTATTCAGTGACATGTTTCGTTTTGAGGTGGTAGAACAGATTAGTCGTGTGTGTTACCCCGAACTGTTGCCCCACGCACTCTGTATAGTTTGCTGCTGCTCGTCGGGCGGCTTAAATCTGAACCAAGTCCAAATAATGGATGTTGCACCGATCTTTTTCACCAGCGCCTTTTTCTTCATCAGCCATGTTTACCCAAGATGACGACGAATATGATGCGGTTCAGCCGGTTGCAGCTCGTGGCTCTAAATTTCGCGGGTAGATTGCGTCATCAACATGCGATAGTGCAATAGAATTAAAATCTCTATCGTAGGCCAATTTTGTATCGTTTATATTGCATATCGTTTATATCGCCCATTACTAGCTACAGTGTAATCATACAGTATAAATCTAAAGTATAAATTATTTTTTTAATTGATTAAATTGTTTAATTAAGGGTTATACATGCTAGTTTCCATGACAGGGTTCAAGATAAATATTTTCATCTTACTACATGTACACGTAGCCTGGCTAACGCCAGACCCAATTCTTGTTGAGACTTGGGTCTGGGAACCACGTGCATTTTCTCGTATTTGAGGCGTGGTTTAAGGATGTCTATCAAATGCGCCTGTACGTAGCTCATAGCCAATCGTTTCCATTATACCAGATGACGTATGTAGAGCGACAGAAATTAGACAAGGAAGAAGACGATGGGTAAGATATTTTTGTGTAAACAATGACGTTCAGTGACTATTGCTGTTTGTGCAAGATAAACATGAGGGTCGAAGGTATATATGGATATAAACAAACTGCTTAGTTGTGTCGCATAGATGTCGTCATCGTCTTGCTGCTCCCTCCCCGTTCTGTGATTGGTTCCCTAGATGAGGCGAAAATCTGGTCCATGGTATCCAGACTGCCTTTCAGCGTGAATAAAATCGCGCTGCGCAAAGGCAGTATGGGGAAACCCAGGCTAATGTACACGTGGGCTGTGTTTGAAATCATATATTACTCCACTAATATAGTCCACTTGAGGGAGTGAAAGAAGGATGCCAGAAGGGCTGAAGCTTTTGTATAGTTTGTTCTTGCTGTTTAATAATTATTTGAAAATTAGCAAACTGGCAGCTCCAGCCCTTCTGGCTTCCTCCTTTCGCTCCCTCAAGTGGACTAATGTAGGATTTCGAACACAGCCCATGTGTACATGTAGGCAGTTTTACATGGCCTTTAGTTCTCCTGTGGATGAATGTTTTATTGCGCTGAGATATCACATCAGTGGTTTAGAATATAGCCAGGCATATATGCCATGCCAGGCGGCGTAATGAAAAGTGTTGACACTAAATGATTTGTGGCAGAATATAAATTTGTATAATGCCAGACATGGAAGTATCCAAGTCATTTACTGCTGCTTCCAATCAGGGAGGGGAAGCCATTTCTCCTAATTCATTCTCTCATTTACATTTCACACTCTGTCGACCCTAAAATTTCCACGTTCCTCAGCTCTTTACATTCTGCTCATGTCTGCGTTAAGAGCTGGTATTCTCTCTTGCGTTTGTGTGTGCGTGTGCAGGAAATGGAAATTGGAATGGTTTTGGAGTGTGCACACACTGGCAGGCTGCCAATCTCATCCCGTCACTGTCTCGCTTGGCTCTTTGAGCACTTGGTGTTGGGGGGCTGCAGTTGATTGATTGACTGGTGGTCCTCTCTGTTGAGCTCTTCGGGGTACAACTTTGACAGAAACTGGTGCCTGTTGTAAGGCGAGTGATAACTACTGCAGTCTAGCCTGTCCCTCAGTTTGGGTATGTTTGTAATATTATACACATACATGTGCTTAAATGTATATTACAGCAGTTAATTTCGGTCTACTAATTGGGATGAAGTACTAATATTTATTGAAATGATATAATGATACCTGTCTTATATAAGAATTTCACTGTTTCCATAATATAACTGTTCGGCCCAGTGGTGGAAAATCGGCTTTTGTAAAAAAAATTATTTTCGAGTACTGATAGGTTGAAGGTCAGATATTCTTCAGGCATCTTGGCTGTTTTGTCTCCAATAAAATCTGAGTTTTGGCATCTGTAACTCTGTGACTCGAGTTATTTTAGACTTTTTCCACAACAAAAATCTGCAAAATGCTAGATCCAACGAGTGGTAACTGACTAAAATACCTGTCATTTTAACCCTTCCATTTAAATTTTGCGTTGCAAACGTTAAAACGTCAAACAGCCTTAACTTGTCAATGATGGCAAATGACCATGGTATAAACTAGGGATGGCCATTTTTCAAAAATATTGCATTCAAATATTCGGGCTCATAAAAATCGAGTATTCGAATATTCGTTTATTTAAATGATGTTAAACAAAAAAGGCGTGATTTCTCATCGTGGTGGTGATATTATAACTCCGATTCATTCATTAATCTGATAAAAAGTAATTCCAGACTTCGCAAGGCAGACAACAACATTATGTGATCAAATACAAATAACTTAACACGCTCCAGTAGCGCCACCCATTGCATTTAGTTCTAACTGCGAGTTAGTGCTTGTGATTTATCATGGATTCAGTGCATTTACGGCCAAATATTCGAATATTCGTGCACACCCCTAGTATAAACGGGAAAATCTACGGCTAGTGCATTAAATTATTTTAATGTAAGGGCAAAGAACCGCCCGTCGCTAAGCGGAGGGTTGTTGCCTCCGCGGAGTGCGTTCAAGTCATGTATCCCTTACGTTTACAACCGTTAGATGAGCACTGAAGAAAACGCATTAAACAACATGCACATCTGTCGGTGGTGAAAGCCATGCAGGTTTATGATTTAGTTTGAAGTCCTTAATATAAAGAACATCTCATGTTTAAGATAACTTAAGCCCAATTTTATACTTCTGCGCCGGACATACGCCGTATCCTCTACACTGTAGGCTACGCGTTGGTTTGTTCACATTTGTAGTTTCGGTTCTCTTGAGGGGGAAACTCGGGGTTTGGTTTTCACAGAAAGAAGTTTTGTATGTGCAGAGAGTGTGTATGTGAAGTTTTAGCTCAAAATACCCCACAGGTATTTTTATATAGCATGTTAAAATGTTCACTTTTTGAGGATGAGCAAAAACGCACCGTTTTTGTCTGTCCCTTTAAATGCAAATGAGCTTCTTCTCCCGGCACAGGGGGTGGAGCTTCAACAGCTTGTGCCCTTTTACCTCACACAGACATGCACTGAAAATTTGGACAAGTCAGACAAAGATGGAGAGACTCAAGAACAAGTGACAACATGTAAAATGCAACAGGGCATTTCTGAATGGTTAGTTGATGAATTTATGTAGCTTATGTGTAGTTATCTTTTAGTCATTGATTAGCATTTTCTGTCATGATGATAATCTATAAATCGCGTTCCAGGGGTGGGGTTTATGCTAATTTTAGGGTTTATGATGTTATACTAACCCAGGAGGAATGCCGTGTAGTCCCTACCAGCCGTTTGTTGTAGTCCGTTAAAAGCAAATATCTCCCTTTGCTTTGAATTTTGAGCGCTGTAACTTTGCAGATGTTGTTTATGCTCAAACAGAAACATTACACACTAACTAAAGTTAGAAAAGTGAAATCATAATCAACCACCCCTTTAAGACAAACCATGTACACATTCATGTCAACACCATTGCTGAATAATTTCTCTTTAAAACGGCAGTGAACTGACAGTCTGTTTCTGACGTCACCAACTACCTTGTAACCAATCACGACAACGAGTGGATCTGCTGTTGTGAGTGAGTGGAGGCAGGGCTAATTTGCATTTTCATAGAACCATGTATACTAAATGAGGCAAGGGTGTAGTTATATTCAAGCTATTTTATGCCATTTTTACTTTTAAATATGCTATTTTGGTGATCAAAGATGAGTTTTAAGGGATACAAGTATTGAATACTGGGGGACTTTAAAGGGGTGGTTGAGGATGATTTCACTTTTCTAACTTTAGCTAGTGTGAAATGTTGCTGTTTGAGCATAAACAACATCTGCAAAGTTACAACGCTCAAAGTTCAAAGCAAATTAAGATATTTGCTTTTAAAGAAAAGGACTACAACAAACGGCTGATAGGGACTACACGACATTCCTCCCAGAATATGCTAATTGAAGATAGCTAACTCCACATCAGCAACATAAATTCATCAACTAACCATTCAGAGACGTCCTGTTGCTTCTACATGTTGTCGCTTCTTCTTGAGTCTCTCCATCTTTGTCTGACTTGTTTTAACATTAAAGGCAGAACAGTTTCTGTCACTTTAGTGTGTCTGCGTGAGGTAATCGCAGCTGCTAACACACACCAGCTCTTGAAACCCCGCCCTCTGCAGCAGCGCTTTTGCATTTAAAGGGCCAGGCACAAAACGGTGCGTTTTTGCTCACCCTCAAAAAGTGACAACTTTAACATGCTATATAAAAAATATCTGTGGGGTATTTTGTGCTAAAACTTCACACACACACTCAGAGGACATCAGAGATTTATTTTACATCTTGTGAAAAGGGCATTTTACCACCCCTTTAAGACAGAGCTGTTTATTCAAGCAACTTTGAATAGATTACCAACAGTTCCTGAAATTACACATGACATTGCCTTACTGTGAAAACGCATTACTGGCTCCTGTGAAATAAAAAGCCTTATGTTATTGTACTGAACCAGTATCAATGCGATCTGTCTCTGTCCCAGCTCAGCGAACATTAAATTTAAACTGCAATCACGGGTCAATCTGTCATGCCCCATAAATCCATGAGCAGCATTGCTTAATTGAATTGCCTGGTTTTGAGAACCCAAGGCAAGTTTAGTGCTTTCTATATCCTTTATCTCTCATCATGGGGTTCAAATGGAGAAACACTAGTTTTTGCTGGAGAGGTACATCTTGTCCAACTCATCCTCCTGTGAGTGTGTGTGTGTGTGTGTGTGTATGAGCGCGCGCCCATATGCTCATTACGACTGCATGGTGTGACGGTGTATAACGTGTGTCAGCATTAAATGTCAACAAAAATCCGATCCTGCTGTCTCTGCTACGTTATGTCCTCACTCCATAGCATGATTTTAAAAATCTGACACCACCAAGCAAACATTTGTATTCTATTTCTCAAAATGATAAACGCCTTATTGGTTGTCTTCCAGGGTGTTGAATTGTGAAAACTAATTTCCTAATTTTTTACCTTTGTTATGCATTGGTAAAACACTCTAGCAAATCTCAAAATGAATATTCATTTTTCATACTGTACATTTATCATTTTGTGATGCCTGAATTGACTTGTAGTAGGGGTGTAACAATGTATCGCGTCACAATATATCGTGGATGGTTCACCCAAAATGAATTGAGTTTTAGTGTCAGTACTACATAAAAGTATGAAGTACTATAATGTTGAATATAATGTATAATAATACAATGGGGGAATATTTGTGGGTCCTGATAATGCCAAATGTCTAATGTTACCAGTAATAATTGGCCTACATTATTTTAAATATAGTCAGTGACAGAGTGCAAGCAGATTCGTCTAAAATAATTCTGTATTTTTAGCTTCAGAATCATGAATATTTTTATTCTGGTGTCAGTATTGTCCTGTGTGTTGGGTTTTTTCCTCACCAAGTCCTAGCCTATTAATTTACACCCCAATGTAATATCAAATTTAGCATTTTAATCAACAGTACATTTTTTGTTAACCTTTTATCATGTCTTGGAGTATCACAATAATATTGTATCGTGATATCGAATCGTGACATGAGGGTATTGTTACACCCCTAACTTGTTGCATTTAAAATCATTTTAGTGTTTTATTTAAATTTATTTTGACAAAATAGTATAACATTTAAATATTGGCCATCTAACAGTTATAACATAAATAATTGGCTTATCATATCAAACAGAAGTTAAATGTAACAAATGTTTAGTTTAAATTTCCAGGAAAACTGTATAATGAGATATACTTTTACTGTGAAATGAAATGACTCATACTGGGATGTTCTTACCACCCACCCTAAAATGCTCATGCATGTCATTGTAATGAAATAAGAATGCGAGTGTCAGCCTCCGTCCCGTGTAGCCCTATAATTGTTACCTCCTGATTGTCCTGCCAGTCATAGTCAGGCTAAAAATAGGTGGCCTTTTCCAAAGCGGGGAAACCAAGAGGTATGAGCCGTGTGTGTGTGTATGTGTGAAGGCACTCACCCAGAAAGTGAAAGAGGCTAAAGATGAGTAGAATGCAGGGAGACAGATTGTCCCTCTCCTTGTGCATGAATGTAAATAAAACCTGTGGTAGCGACGGCTAGATCCACAGACTTCCAGGCACACAGATGTGTGAATACATCCAGGCTCATCTGATGCATCTCAAACCTAAGGAGGACCGTGAAGGAAAGAGAATGATGAAAAGGGAAATGGACAATGGGGAAAAAAATATGAAATGCTGGAGCTGTGAGAATAAGTCATGGACCGTAAGCCAGCTGTGCTTCAGGAAAGAAAATCCAATGCATTGTGTGATTTATTATAGGCAAACACACACACACACACGTGGAATATACAGGATTAGGGATAGGCAATTTATTTGCAGTATGATTGATTTTTTGACGGTTTGATATTAACTATTATTGTGATTATTAACGGGTTATCGAAAAAGAAAATTGTAGGATGAGACCTGAATCTATCCTTCGGTTGTGGATTCTATGTAAATGTCCGGCATGTACATTAGCAGAGTGATTTAAAAAAAATTGTTTACATGAATGAATCGGAAGATATTTGGAATAATGTCGGGAACCAGACAGTTGATGGACCTCATTGACTTTCATAATAGGGAAAAAAAATACTATGATAGTCAACGGGTTACCGACATTCTACTAAATATCATCTTTTGTGTTCAACAGAAGAAAGAAATTCATACAGGTTTGAAATAATTTACTTGAGGGTGAGTAAATTATGACAGAATTGTAATTTGTTTTAGTGAACCATTCCTTTAAGTGAATGTAAACAGTTGAGAAAGAAATTAGATGTGTATCATTGTATTGGATCCGTGCATTAGGTCTTAAAATGACAGCAGCCTACAAATACCTGCTGCTGTCTGTCATTAATGCTAATCAAATAACAAAAAACAGCAAAAATGAATCCATATTTGATTTATACAGTATAGTGTTATTTTACATTTAGGCCTAATTACATTTCTGTACCGGAGTACTACTATTAGACCTTACTTTATTTGTAACTTTGTATTGTATTTATCTATGCTTATAATTAGTTAATTTAGTTTTTTACTGATTTTTTGTTTTGTTTTTTTACTGACCCTGTCCTCCTCCTCCACCCTCCATTTTTATTTTTTCTTGCAGATCCGAAAAATCGATCTGTGACTCAAAACCGTAATATGATCCGAACCGTGAGTTTTGTTATCCATTGAAGGATCATGTGAGACTGAAGACTGGAGTAATGATGCTGAAATTCAGCTTTGCCATTGCAGGAATAAATTAGTTTAAAATATA
Source organism: Phoxinus phoxinus (assembly GCF_949152265.1). Taxonomy (NCBI): domain Eukaryota; kingdom Metazoa; phylum Chordata; class Actinopteri; order Cypriniformes; family Leuciscidae; genus Phoxinus; species Phoxinus phoxinus. Next base: position 10,163,808 of record NC_136892.1, on the reverse strand, counting down.
TTAAAATAAAAAAGTTGTTTTATTTTGTAATATATATTTTTTGATCAAATAAATTTAGCCTTGGCGAGCATTAGAGACTTCTTTCATAACATAACACAAAAAAAAACTAAAATATAGATATCTTTATTTTGATATTCACAAATCATGTATAATCATATTTCCCCCCTATGGCTCACTCACTCATGTGTACGCATGTTTGTATATCTGCCCTTCAAAGTGCCGCAGGGGAATAAACGAGCCCAAATCTAACATGAAAGACCTGTAGATTACGTTCGGCTTGAAGTCCCCAAATGGCTGTGCTACAGGCATGAGAGAGGGAAAAAAACACGAGCAGAGGAATGGGGAGGTGAGAACCCCCCCCCCCTCCACACACACACACACACACACACCTCCTCCTCCTCCCCCACCCCCTCCCGTCGTGTGCAAGCGTGCTGCCAGTGCTGCAGTCCACAATGTTTTTCCGCGTCCGCAGCTCTGCTGAGTTGTCACCCTCCGGAGCGCAGCAACAACAGAGCAGAGAAGAAAGAAAGAAAGGAGGAAAGATTGTTTTGCAGAGATCGCAGTCAGCTATATTTGTAGGATCTTGCACGATATGAGAAGAGGATGATGCTTTCCTGCGGGAACAACATCTCACCTGACTGCGTTTAAAAGCCTTTTATTGAGGCTGATCAATTTGGACAGGATGCTGCGGTTCGTAGATGTTTTTGTGGCTTATCCTGAGAGCTTTTTCAAAGAACTGATTTGACCTGAAAATCCAGAATTGGGAACTGAGAGAAAAGCGTGTGGTTTTTTTTTTTGGTGTTTTTTTGCGTCTGCATGGAATGAGAACAGAATATAAATTGGGATTGAGGTGTTTTGACACTGACAGTTTCTGTACGGCTACTGAATCACAGCGTGGGTCTCTTTCTGGTCCTGTGAGGGGACAATGCAGTCCGTGGTGTATGTTTTGAATCAATAGATTGTTTGTTTGGTTTTACTGTTGTTATGTGCATGTGTCAGACAGCAGACGAGGGGATTGCGTCGCTCTAACCGGTCCGTAAGACTTGTTTTGGCAGTGTCCTTCAGGACACACAAACAGAATCGGAGGTAAACGGAGGAGAGACATTGAATATAATTACTCTGTGCTGCCATACACACTTGGACTTGTGCAGATGCACTCATGGGAGCGTTGTTTTCGCTTGAGTGAGACAGTACAGCGTGTTCAGTTTGCCTCTGACTCTTAGTAGGGTCATTGGGTTCATTCCACAATTTCAAAATCTTTTTTTTTTTTTTTGCATTAATAGTAAGATTCTTGAGATTTAGATTTGATCTACCAGTGAATGGGAAGACACCAAACAGTTATCTTGTTTATGTTGAGCAGCATTTCTTCAGGTTGATTTGTGAATACTGAAGATAGAATTAGGATAGCCTAATTTTGTCTGACACGGCAAACGGTCTCCAAACATTTTGACTGGAGTATTATAGTGTTGAGGTGATGTTGTGCCCGGCCTCCTGTTTCCCTCTCCTGAGGGATTTGTCCCAGTTGCGGTGCCTGCTCGGTTGGCCACGACAACGAGGTGTTTGTGTCACGGGCACAAATCGACCAGTTTGTCATACCAAGCCACTTCCAGGGAGCAAGGTGAGTATTGCATGTGAAGATCATAGTTCAATATATTATAATTGTTTTTGTTAGATATTATGTTCTATGGTACTTGTTTGCTGCAGGAATATTTTATAGGTTTTTACCCCTCTCTTATTTTACTTGTTTTCATATGGCATTAAGCCCATGCATTTACTTGTAGAGGAAACCAAAGGACAATTTTAGGAAAATATGAATGTTACAGGAATAGGGAATGAAGTAAGTCGCGCCGCCTATGCCAATGGAAATAAAGTTGCACCGTTTACAGAAATAAAATAATTGCTTTAAAAATACTCTCATGATAGTATAATGGTAATAGAATACTTTCTCTAGGCAAAGTTTTAAGAAAAAAAGTCATCAGTTGTCATAATTTTATGACAGTCACAAAAAATAGCCTCAAAGACAAAAAAAAATAATGCTAAAAGGCTTAAACCCATCACATCCGGGTTTTTTTTTAACAAAATGTTATTAAATTATTTAATTAAACTTACTTTTTGTAAAACGCCTTTTATAAAATCATTCTCAAAACATTCCGACTTGATTCTCAATATTGTAAATGTTTTAAATGTCATACTACATTTCAGAAGGCTCAGTTTCCATGTCTTTCCAGCTCAATGCCGATTATACTATGTTCACAGACACATTACACTAATTGCTCCGTAAAAACATTAACTGTAATTGAAGAACCGAGCGAGAAGACTGCAAGCAAGATCTCCCCTCCCCCCTTTAACCTAATTACTCTGGCTTTCACTGGGCCGATTTCAGCTTTGAAACTTTTAACTAAATTGCTATTGATTCCGAGTGTCTAGGCGTCCATTGTAGTGGTTGAAGTGGCTGCGACGGCTTGCCACTGATCAGGAGAAATCAGATTTCTCTGTGCCTTTCGATTGGGTTATTTGAAGGCCCCCATAGAGATGATTGTAATTATGAGCTGGGTCTTGCTGCTTCCCAGCAGTGATGAGGTCATGTGCAGAGACAATGACATGGTGCCAACCAAGATGATGGTGACCTTTCTTGGTCAAAGGCGCTTTCTCTTGCCATGTCATATGCGTTCACCCTGTCCTTGAGAGAGAAGGGAAAAGAGACAGTAATGATGCCATCTTGTCTGTCCTGGGTTCAGTCTCGGGGGATCCGAATGCGGAGACGCCATCGCTTTCGACTGACACTTCGGTGATGGCAACTCAAGGTCCTCCTGCTTGTTAATGGAGGAGAGATAAGACTGCCTCTCATTCATTTGCTCTGAATGGGTGAATGGGAGACATCAATAGTTTCGTGAAATGAGGCTACCTAGTGCTTCCCAACTGTCAACATTGTAGGCAAAGGCATCAGTCATGTGGTACAAGGAAAGGTACCCTTGAAGCTTAACAGTACTTGTAGCACAATGTGCTTAAATTGTTTTGAAAACTGAGCATTTTACCCTAGGGTAAAATTAAAACCCAACAAAAAAACATGAAGTGTGACTTTTACATGCCCATTTTCTGTTCTGATTTGCCGTTAATTTGTTGATTTTAAAATACATTTTCATGTCAACACACTACAAAACTAGTTAATAGATTGTCAAAATACCTTGTCATTTATCAAAATTAGCATATCCAAATGACTTGCCCCTTTTAGCTAAAGTGGCAAGATATAATTTGCAACTTAAATGTGGAATTGTGTAAATAATTCAGAAGCTAAGCTCCTAGCCCAGGGTCTGTGCGTCTCCACAGGGCTAAATTGGCACAGCGTCAAGGGTGTACCAGAAAGAGAGCACTTCATTTATTATTGGATCCGGTCTCTAGAGCAATGTAAGCTGGTGATAGATTCAAAGTTTTAATTAAAGTGAATGAGAGTAGGAAGCCAGTGGCAAATATGTTGGTCCTCCGATCTTTTTTTTCTTCTTTTTTTTTCTCTGAATTGATTTTTGGAAATGCGTTGTTGAGATGTGAATTTGATTGCTCAAAGGGCTAATCAATGCTAAGGTTAGTGATATACTGGGTTGTTTTGAGAAGTTCACAGCTGAATTTAGGTATAGTGATGACTGAGAGGTTCTGAATACACACATGCTCATAAAACCGCACACACTCAACAGTGAACCCTAAACAAACACTTGATATGCTCCCTTCCTACCAGATACGCCAATACCCCAACAGGCTCCAGAAAAAGGCTTTATCTCCACCGTACGGCCCTAGGATTACCGCTCAAAATCCTGTCATTCTCTCATTAAAAAGGTGGATAAGAGGATAACTGTCTGATTTGGAGGGAAGAGATGGGACACATAAACCTTCAACACCCCTAGAAGTCAGATTGTTTGATTCGTAAAAGAAAGGCAGGGTAATGAGGAAGGATTAGCTAAATGAATTTGAGGGTATTTGGACACAGGCCATGTCCTAATGAAAGACAGTTTGGAAAACCCAGTGTAACGTGAAGGAGATATAATGATTCTTTCTCCTAGCTGCTTCTTAACGGCTTTTGACAATAAATGTCAGTGTTTTAAGGCAGTTACAGCCTCTGGGGTCTTCTGGACCACTGGATAACGGCTGTCACTCATTGATTTTTGCTAGGCAGCCAGTGACTTACCACTCAGATTAATAATTAATTTGGCAGATATTGAAGCACACCCTTGGGGGGCGTTGAGTGGGCTGAACGCCCACACCTCCAGCCTTGCACTAACTTGATTTAAATCCTTGCACCACAGTACAATCGGTTTCTAAGTAATTAATAAAGTTTACATTTTCAGAAGAAGGAATCCGATAATGCTTTAAAATAGTTTTGAGTGGGGAAAAAAATATTTAGTATGTGTGCTTGAAAATTTTGACTTGGTCTTAGTTCCTCACTGTCTAGACATTATTGAGCTTTCTTTTTGTCAGAAAACCAGTATGTTTGCTCCTTTTTCCTGCCTATTCATGCTAGGATTTTCTTTCTTTGTTGCTTTGTCTATGGTCTCATCTAAACCTTTACCCATAATTTGAGTTGAATACCTTGTCTTTACTGCAGCTCTGCTAAGCTGATGAAATTCCCTGAAAGGGGCATTTATCAGGTTGCCGTGGGATTTCACCTTTTGTTGATGCAAGTCCAATCCAGTAGGCCATTCAGGGAGATAAATGTTGGTTTTAGAGAGTGCAATGAAAGTCATGCAGTGTGCACATTTCTAGTAAAGTGAGCAGATTGGGAGAACATTCATATTTGACCTTCATTGATATTCCCTTCCTGATATAATCAAAGAGAGAGCCTTGCTGTGCTATTCATCTTCAAGCAACACAATCCGTCCCGCTCATTTCCCCAAACTGCATGGACACGTGCATTAAAAGAATGAGAGGGTTGTCACAGCTTGACACATGATTAGTAGCAACGTCGCTTTTATGGCAAGTACACACATGAACAGACGGATCACTCTATGTAATTTATGGATACGTTTCAAACGATACTGCCATATCTCGACACATGGCCTAGTTCCTCCTTTGCCCTACCTATATATAATCTCCTGTGTCCTTCACCTGCCCTCCTGAAATCCCCTTATCCTACTTTTTTCTCAATTTATTCTTGTTCTCTCACCATTTCTCAGCCTCCCACTCACCGTTCCTGCTACTCTGTCAGTGTTTTCCCATTACTTACCCGAGGACTCTTAATCCAAACACTCTTCACTTTCAGTTTTGTACCAGAAGCCTTTTATTAATGTCTCTTTTCTTCTTCTTTTTTTCCCAACAGTATGCCTCGGCTGGATGTCTGCTTTCCCTTCACCACAGCGAGAAGCCAGAACATGAAGAAGTGTGTGAGTTTCGCCCGTACACCTGCCCATGCCCGGGGGCCTCCTGTAAATGGCAGGGCTCCCTGGAGGCCGTCATGCCACATCTCATGCATGCCCACAAATCCATTACCACCTTACAGGGCGAGGACATTGTCTTTCTGGCCACGGATATCAACCTACCCGGGGCTGTGGACTGGGTCATGATGCAGTCGTGTTTCGGCCACCACTTCATGCTGGTTCTAGAGAAGCAGGAGAAATACGAGGGACACCAGCAGTTCTTTGCAATCGTGTTGCTCATTGGCACGCGAAAGCAAGCGGAGAACTTTGCCTACCGCCTCGAGTTGAACGGCAACCGTAGGCGGCTCACGTGGGAGGCCACGCCACGCTCAATCCACGACGGTGTAGCGGCAGCCATCATGAACAGTGACTGTCTTGTATTTGACACCTCTATTGCTCACCTGTTTGCAGACAACGGTAATCTGGGTATTAACGTGACCATCTCCATGTGCTGAGGTGGCAGCGTTAGGCTTTTTCCATTGATCCAAACAATTGACAGCCTCTGCTCCCTAACAGACTGCGGATTCTGAAGGCAACAGTTGGGAGATGTATACATTTGTGTATATTTCTGTTCAAGAGTCACCTGCAAAAACATCGCAGACTTTCCAGATTCACTTGTAGGTTAGTAGAGTAGATGGATGGCAGGAGTTCTTCTCGAGATAAAGAGGGGAGTGTGCAGGTGTTGGCAGTCAGTTGAAGTGCAATTGAGATTTTCCCTTGTATACCCAAAGGATTCAAACACCTCAATCTTCGGCACCTTCTGATTACACCCCCCGGTAGAGTTCAGGTGTGGATGACTACATTTATTGTCTGGGATGTCCGGCCCAAAATCCACAGGAACTTGACAAGTGAATCTAGCTTCACAGAATCAAATGCTACATTGGGAAGATTCTAGGCATGAATGTGTAACATTTGCCTCAGAAAACCTATGTGTACAAAAACTGCACTGACTACTTTGGTTTTCATCTCGGTATATCGAGTGGAACCATGGCAATGTAAATGGTAATCCTCTGAATTTCATAGTTGTATAATGGCTTGATAAAACATTACCCATGGTGGAGATGCAGTGTGCATGGTGGAAATAAAATTCACTTGCAAAAATAACTACAGAGCCACCATGTTTGTAAGGCAAGAATCTAACCTCTGTTTTGTTTTTTCATTTTTTACTATATCTGTCTTCAATGTTGCAAGATGTAGATGAGGATAAGTTTGTTAATTTGTGGTCTTCTGTTAACTTATAGAGAGAACTGGTTTGTAATCAACACAGATTAAACATCATCAGCTACATGAAATGACAGAACTACAGCCAACCTTTACAGATGTTCTGTTACCCATGATCTAATGCCACATAATAATATGCTACTTAGATTTGTACATGATGCTTGATTTTTAAATGGATAGTTGACCTACCAATGATAAATATGTCAACATTTACTCACCCTCATGTTGTGTTGTAACACTTTTTGTGGGACACCAAAGCAGAAGTTTAGCAGAATATCTCAGCTGTTCTCTTTCAATACAATGTATGTTGAAAGGACACAAAAAAAATCACCATATATGTAGTCCATACAGCTTGTGCACTATATTGCAAGTCTTCTCAAGCCATATGATCGCATTGTGTGAAGAATGCCTAAAACTTAAGATGTTTTACACTGAAAACCATGCCTTTCACTTTCATTGAATGAAAAAGAGCAGCTTGCACATTTACCTAGATGACTGCTTATGTGCTCCATAGGGTAGAGGAGATCATACAGATTTCAACTATTCTAACTATTCCTTTAATATAGGTGTTCCACCTTTGCGTAAATTGTCTTGTCACCAATGACTGTATGTAAAAGATTTAGTCTGCGCACAAACCCCCATCTGTTATTTTCCCATTAATTACGTGTCTGAATTTGACTGGTTTTGTTGTCTTTGTACTTTTTCTTTCTATATATATTCAAGGTAATCTGTAAGATTAAGGAAAGCTTTTGTAAATATATAAACAACTTTAGTTTTGTTGATATTTGTTGTTATTGTTGAGTCTCTTTAAAATGATTGTTTAGTCTAGGCTGAAGTTTTGTCTGTAAGATCTGAGCAATTTCTCATCCCCTTGAGAATGAACCCACAATGCCTTACTTGTATACAAAAACTTTAGTCTTTTTTTCCGAGTCTGCCTTCTAGGACTCAAGTGTGTCAGGTTCAGGTCACTATGCTCCAAACCTCCAGTGTCTTGAAAGAGACTTTTACAGAATTTACAAAGTGGCATTATGTGTGGGAAGGACATGGCGTTGTTCACAGTAACCATTTCACTTACACTGGTCGAGTATGGAACCCAGCCTCTTATCAAATACCTCTGAAGACTTTGGAGATGTCTGTGCGAGAAGAGCATTGATATCCCTGAATGTGGTTGGTTCTGTGAAGAGATCCCAAGTTTGATGCACAACTTCACACCCTCAGCTCCTATTTCATTCTCTCTGGAAAATAATAATTTAAAAAATGTAAATTAAATGTTTTATAAATCTGTTCTAGAGCAAATGTATTCTGTTTTGTTGATGAATTTGTACATTCATGGACCCTGAAAAAGTGTGGTCAGTGTCTCCGGACAGACTCTCGTCCTCATGGTTGTGCTCGCTACATGCAGTTGTCATGGCAACTAAATATGCTAATGAGGAATCTAGCTCATTCATTCCAAATAGAAAATTCTTGTACATTTTTTTTTCCTTTTAATTATCTTAGTCTGAAATCCTATTTTGACATTTTGTAGATGACTGATCAAAATCAGTACATTTGCCAAGGTATCTACAGGACATGGATCATTCCTCTAAAGACCTTTAAAAATGATGCTGTTAAACCAAATGGAGGGTGACTAGCACTTCCATCATTTTAAGTTAGGTATAAAAATAGCAAATGTGTGTTGAGTACCTGCATGTAGATGCCAAGCCCTGAAGGAAGCCCAGAGCCCTGAGTCTGGGTGGTGTGACTATAAAAACAATAGTAATGGGAAACACTTATTTTACACATTTAGCCTAATCTGTTTGGATTTTCAAGTAATGCACAGATATATTCAGTGGTCTTAATTCTGATATGACCAGCCACCAATTGTAGCTTGTTGTAGCAAAACATACCATGTCAAAATAGACCACCAGCCATCTGTCTATCTCCCACGGCATTTCAGACTCCCCTACGCCGAAGTGAACCTAAAACGGAATAAATACATTTTAATGAAGTCACCAGGTGGTTTCCCGAGCCGTGTGCCATGCCTCGCAATCAAGCCATCATGATCAATATTGAGCACCACATCCTAATGAACTGGCGAATAAACAAGTTCCCATCAAGCACTAGAATACTTAACATGCATGGCGATGAAATTGAGCTTTTTCCCGTTTCTTATGCCAACCCAGTGATACAAATACTAGCGCATGTGAGTTTACGGTCAATCACATTTGACAAACCCTAACCGGCATTACTTCAAATGCATTAATCTAGGAAAAACAATATTGAATAGATAAATGTAAGGTTGAAGTTGAGATGAAACGGAAGTACTTTTGTGAAGTACATCCGAGTGAAACGGGTTATCGAAAAATAAATAGTTGGGCAGGGACTTTCGTTCTATCGATATATCAGTTGCTGATTGGATGGAGGCACTACTGTCGCAGACACAACAACTATTTCAATAACAGTTACTGCAATATATTAGACTCGCTTTGCCACCAAAATCTACACTGTAAAAAAATGATCTTATCAATAAGTTATGATGTTTTTACTTAAAAATAAACCCTTCACCAAAATAAGTTAGGCAACAACAAAAAAATCTACAAAATGCAAAAAAAAAATTTTAAGTCAGTTTAATGTTATTTAAGTTGAAATTAATTAAACATCCAAGTTGATTGTCCTTAAAAAATACAGTTTTATTTTGCTTTTAGAGGTCGTTCAAATGTGTTTCTGCAGAAACCTAATGATTTGCTCTTGACCTGTTCATTAAAATATTATGTTACATTGATAAAGTAATAAAATAATTGATATGAACATTCTTATGGTGAATAATTCACATAATTTAGTTTGGGAAGTACTGTGAGACTGGCTAAAAATTTCAATAATGAGGCCACTTAAAACAACAAAAGACCGCTACATCCAAAGACCTGATGACGTATGGCAGCTGTTTATTTTTTAATAACTGGTGTAAGCATTTTTTCTTCTTTATTTTTTGATAGCTTCATCAAGCCTGGGTTTGTGATGTACTCTAGTGAGTGAGCATGAACAGAGGGGCATCTTATGAGAGTGACAGCGCAAACAAACATTTGACCTTTAACCTTGAGTATTGACTTGAATCTTTAGTGTCAGTGACAGAACAAGACTAATGGAGTCACATCTGCAATACTCCTGATTGGCCAATTAATGGATTGTTCATATTTGACTCGAATTGAACTTTTCCTAATTTACAGTATAAAAAGCTGTGATAACTGGCGGTTTTCTACAGAAATCAATAAAAAAATGTGTTGAATTTCTTTGGCTATTTTTTATCATTAGACAAGCTAGATAAATTCACCACAACAACCCACATTCACAACTGTGTTTATTACAAATAAATCCGGTGTGTTTATTCAGAGTATTTTTGTGTAGTTCTGTTTTATCCTCTCCTGCTAGGTTATTATGTTGATGTGGCAATAGCGATCATTTGAAATAGCGATGAAATGCTGTTTCCTGTTGAACAGGTATAAATAGACAATGTGCAAACCTGCTTGGTCTGATATATATATATATACACCGGTATATATATATATATATATATATATATATATATATATATATATATATATATATATACAGTCATGGCCAAAATTGTTGGCACCCCTGGTAAATATGATCAAAACTGGCTGTAAAAAATAAATCTGCATTGTTTATCCTTTTGATCTTTCATTCAAAAAATTGCCAAAATTCTAACCTTTCATTGAAGCAAGAGAATTGAAAGTGGGGCTAAATCACATTATGAAATAAATGTTTTTCTCCAAAACACGTTGGCCACAATTATTGACACCCTTTTATTAAATACTTTTTGCAATCTCCTTTTGCCAAGATAACAGCTCTGAGTTTTCTCCTATAATGCCTGATGAGTTTGGAGAACACCTGACAAGAGATCCAGAGACCATTCCTCCATACAGAATCTCCCCAGATCCTGCAGATTCCCAGATCCATGTTGGTGCTTCTTCTCTTCAGTTCAGCCCACTCATTTTCTATAGGGTTCAGGCCAGGGACTGGGATGGCCATTGCAGATCTTGGTTTTGTGCTCAGTGACCCATTTTTGTTTTGATTTTGATATTTGTTTTTGGATCACTGTCCTGTTGGAAGATCCAAACATGGCCCGATATAAGATTTCTAGCCCCGGCTGTTAGGTTTCGATTTTTTATCTGTTGGTATTTGATCCAATCCAGTGTTTGCTGCCAAAAAAGCTATTTTTTTGGTTCCTCTGTCCATAGAACGTTTGAAAAGTACCGGACACTACTGGCACTTCAAACGGGACGGGTTCTATGGTCAGATGAAACAAAAAAATAGCTTTTTTGGCAGCAAACACTTAAGATGGGTTTGGTGCACACAGGGATAAAAAAGTACCCCATGTGTAAAATGAAATACTCTGCTGTATCTTTACTGCTGTGGGCCTAATTTTCTGCCAGAGGTCCTGGACATCTTGTTCAGATACATGGCATCATGGATTGGATCAAATACCAACAGATAAAAAATCGAAACCTAACAGCCGGGGCTAGAAATCTTATAACGGGCCATGTTTGGATCTTCCAACAGGATCAACAGCACAAAACCAAGATCTGCAATGGCCATCCCAGTCCCTGGCCTGAACCCTATAGAAAATGAGTGGGCTGAACTGAAGAGAAGAAGCACCAACATGGATCTGGGAATCTGCAGGATCTGGGGAGATTCTGTGTGGAGGAATGGTCTCTGGATCTCTTGTCAGGTGTTCTCCAAACTCATCAGGCATTATAGGAGAAAACTCAGAGCTGTTATCTTGGCAAAAGGAGATTGCAAAAAGTATTTAATAAAAGGGTGCCAATAATTGTGGCCAACGTGTTTTGGAGAAAAACATTTATTTCATAATGTGATTTAGCCCCACTTTCAATTCTCTTGCTTCAATGAAAGGTTAGAATTTTGGCAATTTTTTGAATGAAAGATCAAAAGGATAAACAATGCAGATTTATTTTTTACAGCCAGTTTTGATCATATTTACCAGGGGTGCCAACAATTTTGGCCATGACTGTATATTATTTTACTTCACGCCCTTAACTAAGTGTCTTTTAATAGTTTTACAACGGAGTACTTTGATTGCATTCTTGATTTTAGAGTATTCAGTTGACACTGTTCATCAAAGATTATTTATTTGTCAAACAACTGTGTTGGGGGAAATGCATTACAAGTAACTCGAGTTATGGAATCAGATTACTTTTTTCAAGTAACTAGTAAAGTAAAGCATTACTTTCATATTTATAAGAAAATATCTGAGTTACTTTTCAAATAAGTAACTTCGTTTTCTTATGCATTGACTGATAGCTCTCCTGTCGGGAGTGAGGTGTTGTGTGTGAACAACATGATGGTTATTGCAGTTCTAGAATAAATGTGAGCATTTACTCATCTCACTTGCACAAAAACAGATTCAGTATTCCTGTAAGCAAAAACAGTGAAATGCCAATTAAAAATATTATGCAAATCTGCAATAATTAAATGTTAAATTATACAAATATACTTTATGTATTTAAAGGGGTGGTATAATGCCCTTTTCACAAGATGTAAAATAAGTCTCTGATGTCCCCAGAGTGTGTATGTTAAGTTTTAGTTTAAAATACCCCACAGGTATTTTTATATAGCATGTTAAAGTTGTCACTTTTTGAGGATGAGCAAAAACGCAGTTTTTGTGTCTGTCCCTTTAAATGCAAATGAGCTGCTGCTCCCGGCACAGGGGGCGGAGCTTCAAGATCTTAGGCTTGTTTGAGATGCGCCTTGCCTCCTGAAATGTGTGTGAGAGTAGGTGGCTGCAGTGATGCGAGGAGTGAAAAAAGTGCAGGCAAGCCGGACAGATCTTTCTTCTCGTGGTGGATCTGACACCAACGAGATCAAAGGCGGATATCGCGGGATTTACGCTCGTGCACGGTGTTGCTAATGAACTGGATGTAATTTAAGTTCTGTTGCTTTTATAAGAAAATAAATATAATGAACAAGACACTCAAAGTTCTTGTTATTTAATGACATAATAAAGACGTGTTTATCAATAGGCTTTTTTGAGATGGGCAAAATCTGCGCAGAACCGATCACCGGTGATCAGCGCGAGATGCATGCCGGTTAGAAATGTGTCCGAGTGCGGTCCGCCTGGCTCTGATGTCATGCTGACGTATGTAAAAACACTCTCGCGAGCGCAAGCCGCACGCATCGGATTCTGCAGTCGAGCGCAGTTGCTCTACACCGACTGCGCTGATCAAAAGCACGATTGGAAACGACTTGCTGACGACACCGCTTAATGCTCATTGGTTTAAACAACCATGATGTATTGTAATGTTTTAAAACTCTGATATCATGTTTTATGTGTATAAATTATGTGTGATTATTCCCAAACTCTCGGACAGTGCGATCTCTATATGGATTACCGTATGTGATTACGGTATGTCATTTTTGTCAAAAAAAAATATATATAAAAAACATATGTCTGTATTAAAGAAAACAATTATTGATTTTATAATCACGAGCATGAATCCCGCGATATCCACCTTTGATCTCGTTGGTGTCTGATCCACCACGAGAAGAAAAGATCTGTTCTTGCCTGCACATTTTTCACTCCTCCATCACTGCAGCTGCCTACTCTCACACACATTTCAGGAGGCAAGGTGCATCTCAAACATGCCTAATCATTTTTAATTTAACTACAGAAATGTTTTAGAAACATTTTTTAATAAACATGACAACAATCATATAATCCATATAGAGATCACACTGTCAGAGAGTTTGGGAATACTCACACTTAATTTATACACATAAAAACACGAAATCGAGTTTTAAAGGTGCACTTGGTAACTTTTTCAGCTTAATAAATCCCTTTAGAAATCATTTGGATGGTTAATATAATCTGTTCTGGTGAGAATGGTTACTTTCCCCGCTCCCCCCAGCGTTCATAGGCGGAAAACCAGCCTTGCAACATTGGGACTAACGTCCCGATAAGTTGAAAATAGGAAGTCTCGTGAGAAGCGAGAACGAGCGAGAAAGAACGAGAAACACGAACTGCTTTATGATACTGTGTATGATGTATTACCCACCTCGGTAGACATAGCTCCACACGATAAAGTTGGTGCGTCTGGGACTCATTTGTTCACCACACCGGCTCCGACCATAACAAAAGCACATGAGCAGCGGTAGAAAGGGGGAGGAGGGCGCCGGCGCGCCGCAAGTGACTTTACGACAGTGATGTGAAAAATATACACACCGCAGCTGTAGGGGGAGCTCGTTGAGAAAATCAGCAAAGCGGTGGCTAGAGTTACCGAGTGCCGCTTTAAATTCAAACATTTTAAAAGAGAACGGTTGTTTAAACCAATGAGCATTAAGCGGTGTCGTCAGCAAGTTGTTTCCAATCGTGCTCTTGATCAGGCAGTCGGTGTAGAGCAACTGCGCTCGACTGCAGAATCCGACACGCGCGGCTTGCGCTCGCGAGAGTGTTTTTACATACGTCAGCATGACATCAGAGCCAGGCGGACCGCACTCGGACACATTTCTAACCGGCATGCATCTCGCGCTGATCACCGGTGATCGGTTCTGCGCAGATTTTGCTCATCTCAAACAAGCCTCTTGTGTCCTGAAAATGTCAAAAACTTTTAGCCAGACAAAGATGGAGAGACTCAAGAAGAAGTGACATGTAAAGCAACAGGACATTTCTGAATGGTTAGTTGATACATTTATGTTGCTAATGTGGAGTTAACTATCTTTTAGTCATTGATTAGCATATTCTGTCATGATAATATATAAATCGCATTTCTGGGGGGCGGGGTTTATTTAAATTTTAGAGTTAGTGATGTCACTAACTCGGGAGGAATGTTGTGTAGTCTCCACCAGCTGTTTGTTGTAGTCCTTAAAAAGCAATTTCTTTAAAAGAAAATATCTCCCTTTGCTTTGAACTTTGAGCGTTGTAACTTTGCAGATGTTGTTTATGCTCAAACAGCAACATTACACACTAGCTAAAGTTAGAAAAGTGAAATCATAATCAACCACCCCTTTAATCTAACTTTATTAACCAATGTCTTTGTTGCTGACCTTCGATGATCCAATTCAACGATACTAAAAAGTAATAATCACTTTAGATAAACATTACATATGTTTGTGTTTGAAGTGTTGAAATGTCTTCTCCTGCATCCTATTCTTCTACGATCCAGATTCCAGAACGGCAGCACGAGAAAGGATCCAGAAAGATTTGTGTGAGCGGCGACCTCTACTGTACAGACTTTGTACTGCACTGAATTTGCATTTCCTTCAGCCTGACGCATTTTCATTTCATTTATGGTGAGAAAGGGCGTGTTATGGTGTGACATTTGCCAAAAAAATATAACTTTTTATATTAGAAAAACTAGGAAAAGTAATGAAAAAGTAACATAACCAGGGTTTGAAAGGAGGTACCCACCGGATAATTTGGCTACTACATTTTAAGTTACCAGTTACATTCAAAACTTCTACTAGCCAAAATATGAAAAAAGAAATTAACCAGATTAACACACACCTTATATGCTTATATATATATATATATATATAGACAAACACACACACACACATATAATACAATTTGGATTTCATATACCGGTATTCATTTCTTATTCAAACAAAATCCAGCCATCTCCTCCCTTCGTCTTTCATCATCCTCTTCATCAAAAATGTATTTTAGGTGGACAGATCAATACAGTACAAAGAACATGTAGGATGTTGGAAAATAATAATGTTTTTTCTGTTAACCAAATGCTTTTTAATCTTTGCTATTGCTTCAAAGCAAATGAACAAGCGCGCCGTTATTTGCTGCGTAGTGATGTGCATGTTCAAGTATACGCAGACTCTACACAATAAGCTGTATTTAAAATTTCATGATGACTGCGTTAAATCTGCGCAGATTTGGCTTACACGAACTTCCCCAGCAAAGTGAATACCGGTAAACATAAGTAACACGGCTAGTGATTTGACAGGGTTACCCGCCACAGTTGATTTTTAATTGGTGTTCATTTTAAACCCTGAACGCAACCCAATACTTTCCATAAAAAGTAACGTAATTTTATTGAAGTAACGTAACAAAAAAAGGGACGCAATATTGTAACTCATTACTTTGTGACTTTCCCCAACACTGCAAATGAGTATATTGTGTGATATCAGGTGGTCATTATACAGTTAATTACTCCAGACAGATGTTTAATAAAAAAATCTAAAGATTTATTTACATTTTCAAATTATACACACACAAAAAACACAAAATTTGTATAAAAAAAAAAAAGTAGTAAAATGACTCAATTTCGCCTGTCACGACTGTGATCTCTGTGTTTGGCAAACCCTCGGTCATTACCTCGGTCTCGCTCCCTTCTGTCTCGGTCTCGATCACGTTCCCTTTCTCTCTCTCGTTCCTCATCTCTCTCTCCATCCCCCCCTCTTCCTCTGCCTCTGCCCCCCTCCCTGTCTCGCTGTCTGATGTCCTCTCTGTTTCTATCTGTCTTATCGTCTTCTTCTCTACCCCTGTCTCGCTCACCTCCAGTCTTATCTCTGAATCTGTCCGCCTCATCTGCTCTGTCTTGTGGATTCCTGGGATCCTGTCCGGGTCTGTCCCTTCTGCTCCCCGCCACTCCTCTCCCAGCGTACTTCTCATACGCCGTGTCCTCCTTCTCCTTCTTCACCCTCACAGGGGAAGACGCTGACGTCTCAGTCCGGGTCTCGTGTTTCTCTTCCTTCAGTGCCTTTTTCTTCGCTTTCTTTTCCTTCTTCTTTTTCTTCTTCTCCTTTTTATCTGCGGTGTAACAACATGAGCCAATCAATTATTAAATAAATAAACACGTGAATGTATTCAATAAAAACGAATTGCCTCTTGAAATAATGACATTTCAACTGAACAGAGACAGCCTCTCGTCACCTTTTTTGGGCTTTTTCACAGGCACCGCATTATCTTCCTCAGACTCGGACTCAGAAGCGTCGGGCATGTTGGGAGCGCATCCCTCCTCTCGCAAACGTTTGGTGACATCATCGATGTCATCTGTGTCCTTTGGTGGTCGGTAATTTGACACATGGTCCACACGTATGGTTCGACCCTTAATCTGTAGAGCAGAAAAACAATACAAAAAGAACAAATATATACATGTCAAAATGTAAAAAAAATATATATATATATATTATATATGGCAATAAGTTAAAAACGGCCCTGATAACTACTGATATCATAATGAAGAAAAACAAAAGATATAAAATGAAATATATAAACATGAATTAAATAATAAATTTAAATTATATTATAAACTATTTTAAATCAAATATAATAATTTAGCCTTTTTATAACAATATGGTTTGTAAAGAAAAACTAAAAATATAAAATTAAATACATAAACAATAATTAAATTATATATTAAAATTATATTATAAACTATATTAAATTAAATATAATAATTTAGCCTTTTTATAACAATATGGTTTGTAAAGAAAAACTAAAAATATAAAATTAAATATATAAACATTAAGTAAATTATATATTAAAATTATATTATAAACTATATTAAATAAAATATAATAATTTAGCCTTTTTATAACAATATGGTTTGTAAAGAAAAACAAAAAATATGAATATATAAACATTAATTAAGTTATATATTAAAATTATATTATAAACTATATTAAATAAAATATAATAATTTAGCCTTTTTATAACAATATGGGTTTTAAAGAAAAACAAAAAATATGAATATATAAACATTAATTAAGTTATATATTTAAATTAGATTATAAACTATATTAAATAAAATAATTTAGCATTTTTATAACAAGATGGTTTAAGGTTGTAAAATGTCGTGCGATTCTGTCATGTGCGAAAATGTAATATTTCTAAATTAATAATGCATGATATTGTTTAAAAAAAATATACTTTTATCTCTAAAAATATATAATGGAACTTTTTTAAGATTTTTGGAAAAACGTGGATACAAATAATGTCACTGATACACAACTAGGCTAGCATTTACATATATATATATAGTTTATATAAATAACAACAAATAGCATATTCCATTAGTACACACACGCACACACACACACACAAATGAAAAGCCCTTCACCTTGATTCCATTAAAGTTGTCCACAGCCAGAATGGTGCTCCTCTGATCTTCATAGCACAGGAAGCAGAATCCTTTGGATTTGCCCGTCTTCTTATCTCGCACCAAGTTGATGTTGGCAATCTCTCCGTACCTGAGATGCACAGAGGAGGATTAAAGCTTCACTAGGAGGAAACAAAGCAGAAGCGCTGCAAGAAGATGTGACTTACTGAGAGAAAACGCAGATGATGTCTCCTTCTGTCAGATCATATGGAAATCCACCTGCAGATTACAACAGATTTACATACAAAGCCGAACAGGTCCGCATTTACCTCAAATAAGTGATCAATAAATACAGAATTTATAAATCAAAGAATTATGCAATTCTTTAAATTGTTCTCTTTAGTATGTCAAATGAATGTGAGTAATTAATATGAATGAAAGGCCACATCAGCATGAGTGTCCCAGTGTACCAGCGTGGTCTTCTGGAGAACGAGTGTGATCATCTGCTGAAGAACACGTTTAGTGAAACCGGTAAATGCTGCCACCCTCTGGCACAGTGCAAATATAGTCCATCCAGAGAGCATTGTCTACTACACCACAGACCCTCCTGGGGAGAGGGAGGAGTCGGACCCCCATCCTAACATTTAAAAGGCAGCAATATATTTTCATGTATAAATATACTGTGAAAAATTAATAATATAAATATGCATACAATTTTATTTTGAAAATATTTAGTTTCTGTGTTATGTTACTAAGTTTTTATACTCACTATAGTAGTGTACTGTTAGATGCATTATTTGATTATTTTATTATTTCAATATTTTATGCATTTTATTCAAATTATTTATTTAGTACAATAGTTTGATCTTTTTTTACACTTCTTTCTCTGAATCAATTTATTATTTTAATCTTTTTTGTGTATTTTATTCAAATGATTTATTTAGTACAATAGTTTTTTTTTTACACTGTCTTTCTCGTAATCAATTTATTATTTGAATCTTTTTATGCGTTTTATCAAAATTATTTATTTATTTAGTCTGATAGTTAGCTTGATCTTTCATATTTTTTTTTAGTTTTACATTTTTTTACAGTCTTTCTCTAAATCAACATATTATTATTCTATTATTATTTAAATATTTAGTATGACAGTTAGTTTAATTTATTAAATTTTTTTTTACAGTTTTTACACTGGTTTTCTCTTAATCCATTACTATTTTATTATTTATTTATTTTTATTTATTAATTTAGTATGATAGTTAGTTTAATATTTGAATATATATACAGTCAAATCAAAATTTATTCAGACACCTTCAACATTTCTCACATTATCACAGTTTATTTGCTATGGTTTAGAAAATGGTAGTAAAAATTATGACAAGAACTCAAAATTGCATCAAATCAGTTGATATTTCTCTGGTTTTGGCCATCCTTCTGTTAGACTGTCTCACAAATGAATTGTTGATTAGCTTTCAGCTGTTACATTTAAAGGGATAGTTCACTTTGAAATACAATTTTGGTATGTTTTATCTTACCTCAAGGGCATCCAAGATGTAGGTGTCTTTTTTTCCGCAGTACTTTCAATTTTGATATTTTTAGGTCAAACCGTTCTTGTCTGACAGTCATATCATGCAGGTCTATGGTCATTGTCTCAAAGAGCATACACAGAGTCCAAATTAAAACAATTCCCCATCGTAAGTACACATTGATGGCCTAAGACACGAAACGAGCGGTTTGTGTGAGAACACGAACAGTATTTATATAGTTTTTACCTCTTGTAACACAGCCACGACCAAGTACTCTGAGGGCGCGAGCGCATCCTGGTGTGTGACGTGTACGCAGACTGGTGCATAGATATATATACACTAGATGTCGCATTAAAGACATTCGTTCCAATGAACTGCCGTAGCCAAGGCGACATCTAGTGTATACATCTATGCACCAGTCTGCGTACACGTCACACACCAGGATGCGCTCGCGCCCTCAGATCACTTGGTCGTGGCTGTGTTACAAGTAGAGGTGTAACGATACCTTCATTTCACGATTCGATATATATCACGATACTGAACTCACGATTCGATATTATTGCGATACTCCCAAGACATATGATAAAAGGTTAACAAAAAATTTACTGTTGATTAAAATGCTAACTTTGATATTACATTGTGGGTTTAAATGAACAGGTTTGGACTTGGTGCTTGTAATTCAAGGATAATGGTGACACCAGAATAAAAATATTCATGATTCTGAAGCTGACCATTGCATTATTATACATTATAATCAACATTATATAGTAGTTTAATGTAGTACTGACACTAAAACTCTGAAAACATGTTTTTTTTTTTTATACAGTAATTTCTATTTTGGGTGAACTATCCACGATACGTATTGTTGCATTTTTGTATTGCTATATATTGTGGCACGATATATTGTTACACCCCTAGTTACAAGAGGTAAAAACAATATAAATACCGTTCGTTTTCTCACACAAACCGCTCGTTTCGTGTCTTAGGCCATCAATGTGTACTTACGATGAGGAATTGTTTAATTTGGACGATGGGGAATTGTTTAATTTGGACTTCTCTGTGTATGCTCTTTGAGGTGGACCCCATAGACCTGCATGATATGACTGTCAGACAAGAACGGTTTGACCTAAAAATATCAAAATTGAAAGTACTGCGGAAAAAAAGACACCTACATCTTGGATGCCCTTGAGGTAAGCTAAAACATACCAAAATTGTATTTCAAAGTGAACTATCCCTTTAAGTACGCTATTAGATAAGATAATGTCAATTTAGGTCACCAATTACCAAGCAATGCTTCATTTTGTTCAGTCTGTGGTGTAAAAAGGTCACATTTACAATTAAAGAAAAAACACTTAAGCAAAACATGGTCAAGTCAAAGTGTCTGAATAAATTTTGGTCCCAAATTTCAAATTTGTATAGGCCTACATTTTACTGGTAGTCCACTGTATGAAGAATTTGTGGTTATAATATGTCATAATATGTCACAGTTTACTATATTTTGCTATCCTCCTCCTCACTTACATTAACTATAGTGGCTATATATATGTATATATAGCCTAGTACATTGAACCTTTACCTGGACCGCAGTTTAAAACCCCTGGTCTCGGTACACACCCAGCTGGGTTTTGGCACACAGTCATAGTGTTTATAATCTAATAATCTATAATCTAAGCAGTCACTTACCGATGAAGACCCAGGCGCTGTCTTTATAGACTGAATGCCAGGACACACTGTCTTTGACACCCAGTTCAGCCTCTCGATCATTCAGTTCATTGATGAGTTTCACTTTGGTGAGTGGACTAAAGACAGATAAAGAACATATATTTGCATTATATCTTATTTAGTACTTATGCATTCTCTCCAATGATTGCTTATTATTCTGTTGTGGTCGGTGCATGAAGATACCAGAATTACTTATGATTCTTCTATTAGGATGACTTTTCACTACTTAGAAACAATCATCTTCTTTAAAGTATGTCTACTGTATTCAAACATTTTATCCCAAATCCATTTATGGTAATACAGTATCATCTTTATGTAACGTTAATAATAACTATCACGCTGTATGCCGAAAGAGTGGTCGTTTTATGTTTTACATTTTCTTGTTATATGTCAGTGTCCTACAAATTATTCAAAAAATGAATTTAGAATAAGTAGTTTATGTTTTACCAGATTATATATAGCTACTGCTACAAACACTGAAGCTAGTTGTTTAGCTTTCACCTTTAGCGACATTTCCTTTTCCATTACTGATGGGTCTAGTAACTGTATTAGACTAATAAGAAACATATGACAACAAAAGTAAGGGAGATATTAAATTTAAAAGCATAAATTTCAACGCATCACTTACTTCATTGTGATGAGCCGCAGTGACCCCGGAAGGATTTAGTTCCGACTGGCGATTGCGTTTTGCACGTGGTACTACTTTTTCCGGGTTGTTGAAAAGGACTGTGGGATATGTAGTTAACTAACCATTAAAGTCAGATTTCTCCTTTAGCATTAATTGTGTGTTTGTAGCAGAAAATGTGTCTCTCATATTTTGCAACGAGTTTTAGCCTACAGCTGAAGAACAAATGAACATAAAAGCATACACTGATAGTTTTATTGGCATAGTAAAAAGGCGTAACGTTTCCATGGGCTACATGTAGCCTATACACAATTTAAAGGAGTACAAAAATAAATGGTCTACAATAAAATGAATTTAATGGTAGCATTTAAATAAAAGAAATAACATTGAAATATCCTAAGTTAACGCCTATAATTTTAGTAATACAATAATACACTTGTTTTATTTTAATACACTTATTCTAACAATAATTTAACTATAATTTTAAACATATGTTTATTGGCAATTTATGTTTTTCGCACAGTTTTGAAGTCGTCTTCCAATTAGTGGTTGGCCTTTTGTCATAACACACTTTTTGATGCCAAAAACCAACACTCTTGCATGGAGGACCACTATCATAATTTTATGTAGCCTCATTTATACTGGCGGAAAAAAATAATTGTGAAAAATAAAATGTCATATCAAAAAGACAACATGTTTTGGTCAATATTAAATAAATTCCTTGAATTGTGTCATTGTACTGAAGTCAAAGCAAATATTTAAATATCATCTCATATATTCTTTAGCAAGTGTTTGCTAGCTAAAATCTAATACTGCTAAAAAAGTTCATAAACATTCGGTTTGTATAATAGTTCAATGCACTCTTATTGTTAACCAGACTTCCTTTCCCATACTTTTTTTCTATATCACCAAATTGCATTTATTTGTGAATGTATAATGGATATAAAAAAACACACTGTTCTGTTGAATATACATGAGTTTAATCTATATTACAGTCATCTATTTTACAATTGAAAAAGAAAACACACACAAAAAAACAAGAGGAAACGGGGGAACTAAGTGCTATGGTTATATTTTGAATGTAATGTGTTCATTGCAAGCAGACATGTTAAGCAAATAAAGTCTGTTTCATTTAGACAAATACTCTGGTCTCCGCATCCATTAACAAAGCCATTAACGACGAAGCAAGACCTTTTACAGTTTCCTATGACCAGAGGACTAAAAGGACATTCCCACTCTATTGGCAATATTTTCCTGATGTAGTTCGGGAATTGTGACAGACCTGCTATAATTCCCCGGAGAGGCTATCATCTTGTCATGAAACGCTACTGACTGAGTGACAGTCGGGTGGCCTGTGGGGTATCTGTCCGCTGTCTCGGAGTGTGTCACACAACACAACACAACTTTAACATGAGCGAAGAGCTCGCAGATCTTGTTCCTCACCTCTCGCTGCCAGCAGGCGTAGACGAGGGGGTTTATAAGGGAGTTCGAGAGTCCCAGCAGCCAGAGATGGTTCTCCAAAAAGTGATAAAGTTTACAGTTTGGACAAGACACCTGCACAATACTGACCACAAAAAATGGGCACCAGCAGAGAGTGAAGCAGCCAACCAGCATTGCGACAGTCCGCAGGGCTTTTACGTGACCCCAGTAGTGGCTAGACGACAGAAAGCGTGTACCCGATTGCTGGGCGCAGATGCGCTTCTGGTGGCCGCAGGCGATTTTTAGGATGTCCATGTAGAAATAGATGAAGACCGAGAGTAGTGGGAAGAAGAACAGGCAGAAGACCACAATGATGCTCTTCGGCTCGATGACGGAGAAGAAGGTGCAGACATTGAGATAGTCTTCTTTCTGCATCGGTTTCACAAAGCTGGGCGAAAACCCCACAAACATTGAGATGAGCCAGACGAGAACCAGAGCCCCAGCAATCATCTTCTCATTCATAAACTGCGAATAGCGCAGGGGCAACTTTATAGCCATGTAGCGGTCCAGTGAGATCAAGAACATGGTTAGGATGGAGGCCGCAGAGGGTGCGAGGACAAAGGTCATGCGCAACAAGCAAATGCCCTTCTCCAT
Organism: Phoxinus phoxinus; assembly: GCF_949152265.1. Lineage (NCBI taxonomy): Eukaryota > Metazoa > Chordata > Actinopteri > Cypriniformes > Leuciscidae > Phoxinus > Phoxinus phoxinus. The sequence goes on along the minus strand of NC_136892.1, from coordinate 10,140,176 downwards.
GGAGGCCGTCGTTCCTTCCAGAGCATCAGTGGCGATGCCAGTGATGGCCACGCCAACTAGGATGTCCGCAATGGATAGGTTTAAAACAAAACACCAACTCTGGCACCCCCTTTTGCGGATAAGCAAGACCAGGGCAATGGCGACTAGAAGGTTGGTAGAGATGATCAAAATGGATCCCACACTAAGGATATAGCCCATGGTCACTACTACTCTTTCTATGGCAGGGGTTGTGAGCTCAGGACTGGCGGATGTCACTCTGTAGTTCTCCAGGGAAGTCTCCTGAGACACGTTGAAAGCGATCATTGTTGCATTAAATGTCTCATTTCATTTCAAAGTTGAGAGTTTAAACAGACCAAGAAATTGATGGTTTCAAGAGGAGGAAATGGACACAAGGATGTAGATTTTTCTTTGCTCCCATTGGGAAAAGCAAAACTTTTGGCTGCTGTGGTTCCGTTTGTCCGACCCTTGTTCTGTCTGGCTGTCATCCAGGTCCCACAAGAGCATGCTTCCTTCTAAGCGGCTATATCCCTGAGCATTCGATTATGATGAGCCTAACCTTGCTGAAGTACAAAGACAATGCTGATCTATTGATGAAATCTTTATCCTTGGCTTTTCATTAAGGAGTAATCTCAAGATACTATTCGATTTCCAGATGTTTTAAGAGTGCTCCTTGCCTGAGACGAAGACGAGAAGCAGAACTCCTTTCTCGTGAAATCTCCGTAAAACGCCAATAAATTCAACAGAAAACATATTCCAACTGAAGAAAAGAAGAAGGATTCCAAGTGAGTGCGTCTTTCAGATTCGGTTGGGCTTTCACTCAAAATGAGGTGATGTGCCAGTGTCCGTTTTGTTGTCCGCGAATCTTAGATGTGTCTCTGTCAGCATGAGGAATCAGTCTACTTACTCTGAACGCACAAAAAAAGGGGAAAGAGAAACTGCTGAACATGGAAAGAGGTTTGGGTTTGGAGAGTGGGCTGGGAGGTGGGTGGACACTAACAGCGTGGCTGTGATTACTCATGAGTGAACCAACTCTGAACAAACAGAATCACTCATGGGTGAATAAACCTTTATATCCAAACCATTTTACATTTTATCATAGGAGCCAGGGTCAATGCACATGGATATATTTTGGGATATAGCAGAACGAATCGGTTACATTGATTCCGCAATAATGCACTTCAACTTCCCTCTCGAGGTCATGTGAATGAGTCAAAGCCCTCAATACAATGGGCTTAAAATTACACAACTGGTTTTTAAAAATCTGCACACAGTTGTCCATTCCGAGGAAAGATCTATTTATAACACTGCTACACAATAAAGCCTGACTCCCACCGGCCAACAATGTGGTGATGTTATTCATCCCTACTAGACTTTTCACTGCTATTGAAAGTGGGTTTTGGTCAGCAGTTGTTGTGCCCACTGCTATGCTCAGCCCACAGAAAGCTCTTGGATGCGATTTGTGCAGAACTGTGTCTACCCCTCGCCGACACATCACTGCCCGTCTTCACCTTGAGGTGGATAAATAAGGAACATCTTGGGCTCTTTGAAAGGAATACTGAAGATTCGTCAGGTTGTTCGGAGCATCGGGAAGATGTCTTTAAAGCGGAGACTGCTTTCCATGTTGTTGTGCTGTGCGTATTGTGTGGCGTCACTCTTTTGCCTTCACCCGGACAGAAACAACTGTGTCTCGAATGGTGCCCGGTGAGTTTAAAGTTGAAAATACACCTAATCTTAATTTTCAAGCAATTAAAGGGATAGTTTGTGCAAAAATGGAACATAAAAGAAGAAACTTTGAATAACTGTTTTAGTCCAAACATTGAAAGAATTTTATTGTATGAAAAAATACACTGAGGCATTTTTCAAAAGATCTGAGAGAGTGATCAACCCATACGAAAAACAGTTAATTTTATTAAGTAAACGTTAGTAAAGTTCAAGTATATTTTTAATTAAGTATACTTTATGTAGTAAATATACTAATATCAAAATGTACTAGAAGTAAATACTAGTAGTGTATCAGTAGTAAACATTGAGTATATAAACTTTTTACTATTTGAATACTTGTAGCAAATTTTTTAGTTTACTAAAGTACACTTTGAAATATACTCTCAGTAACTTTTTTATTAGTTTTATACTGCAAGTAAACATGTATGTTTTCTTTAAGTAAACAAAACATCATACTTATAGTTATATATAAGTGCTGTGCAATATATATATATATATATATACTGTATATATGTTACTTTAAGTTTAGGCTACTATGTTCCTATAAAGGTATTATTATGTTTAATTGAAATATTACTGTTTTAACTCCTTCCATTTTAAATACACTTTATTCTATTGCTTCATGCATCCTTTTTTTTATCAACACTTGAATCTGGGTAAGTTTCCTTAAAAAGGGCAACATTTTAAACAAAAACTGAGAACATCGCATCTTTGTTGAAGACTACGTCCGGATCGGATTCAGAGATCGCGTCCCCCAAAGCTTCATAGTCGTTTCCTCTTCATGGGTTCGACATTTCATTCAGTAATGTTAGGCAGTAATGTTAGGCAGTTTGATGATTGCATTATTTTACATTTGTGCAAGCAATCTTCCATTTTTTCTTCTTCTTCTTCACCTGTGTTTTGATCTGGAGATTCTGTAGCTACTCTTTCCGAAGATGCATAGTTGCGTCACCTACCGCAGTGAAAACATGGATAGCCGGAAAATTCAGGAAAAAGTAGATTTGAAGTCAATTCCTCTGTACAGACTAGCCTACACAAACATTCAGATACTCAGACTCAGGAACATATCTGTTTTCTTTATAAATTAATATTGTTAAATAATGTAAATTTATTTGACAGTATAGCCTAAATCTATGTGGAAAAAGTATTTCATATGCTTCTCAATCAAAAGAGTAAACACAACTATAAGCCAAGTATACTTAATAGCTAGCCTACTTAAAGTCTGTGGTGAAAATCTTTTAATGTTGTTTATATGTCTATGTGGTGTTTTTAATATGCTTTAAGACAAACCATGTGCAAATTCATAAGTCAACACCATTGCTGAGTATTTTCTCCTTAAAACTGCAGTGAACCAAAAACGCGGTTTGAAATCGCGGGTGTTTCTGACGTCACAAACTACCTTATAACCAATCAGGTCAACGTGTGATCGTCAACCAGTGGATCTCTGAGCTGCCACTCTTAGAAGAAAAGGTTCTATATAGAACCTTGAAAGGTTCTATAGGCGCTTCGTATTTGGAACCCCTAAAAGGTTCTACACTCTTAGAAAAAAAGGGTTCATTGGGGTTCTATATAGAACCATAGGGTTCTTTACTCAACTCCAAAGAACCTTTTATGCTAAAAAGGTTCTATAATGAAAAGAAAGAACCCTTTCTTGGGTTCTGTATAGAACCTTTTAGGGGTTCCAAATACGAAGCGCCTATAGAACCTTAAAAGAACCTTTTTTTCTAAGAGTGCGCGCGCGGGCTGCGTTCAGCCCCTACAAAAAGTTGTGAAGCGTTTTTTTAAACAGAAACGGTGGTGCGTTGAACACCCGTTCTGATGACGCAAGAGTTGCAACTATGGCAGCTGAGAAGGCCATTCTTTGCGTTCTTTTTGTAGTATTTTCGGAGCCTGATGAAATCGGTATAAATACATGTGTTTAATACTGAAAAATACGCTCAATGTTATAGTCACTGCCCTTGTCGTCCAGAATAAAAGAGAACATCCCAATCGAGTGAAGGGATTTGTAAAAAACTGTGGTTTATTGTGATCCAACATTTGGCTCGCATTTCAGGATGAAAAGACAAACATTTCAGGTGAAGGATGATCCACTTCTTATGTCCGAGACTGTGATCTATATGACCTTATTATTTTTATTGTGAGTATTAGGCTTATCATTATTGCTGATCACTGTTGATATGGTACATTTTTACTATAAAACTTTCACGACAAACATGTCTTCTAATATCTTCAATTGTTGCGTATACCGAGCTGCAGCGGACACATTTGTAAACGACTTTACTTGGACCCATTGTGCGAGCTGTCTCTTTAATAATTAATTTACATGTTGCTGCTGATTGGGCTGACATTTTTGTTACGCCCAAACAAGAGAAAACGTATAAACCCCGTTGCACACCGTTTCCAGGAAACATGCCATTCAACCCGGAAACCGTAGCAAAACATGCACGCCGGTTTGAGCTTCAACTTCCTGGTGTGAGTGAGTGGAGGCGGGGCTAATTTGTATATTCATAAGCGATTTTTTTTTTAAGGAAAAAAATTAAATATGTAATTTTGGTGAACAAAGATTAGTTTTAAGGGATAAAATGATTGACTACAGGCAGACTCTCGATCAAAACAATGAGTACAAGACAGATATACAGTACTTACACTTTTCTGTCAGTACTGTAGGTCAAGTATACTCAAGTGCAATTTTAAGTATATTTATGAGAAGTACACTAAAAGTATACTTTCTTATTTTTAGTTTTAAGGAAGCCTATACTTTTTCGTATAGGGAGTGATGACTGAATTTTTATTTTTGAAATGGAGAATTGTCCCTTTAGTGAATCATGTGAATGAATAACTGTAACTGTAAGTTCATCACTTCTGTGTGTTGCAGGAATCTGGTGTCAGTTGTTCAGCAGCTGTACCAGCGTGTGATGAGGCTCCTACGCACCACTCTGTGACACCACAACTAGAGGGAAGGTGAAACCACAACCAGTCTACGGACCACTTACCATGAGATCAGCATTATTGACATAAAACTGTGGACTTTTAAGTGTGAGAACTTTAAAATATAGTTCCCAACATCATTAAAAGGTTCATCTCCTTTTACAATGAGTTTGTGTGTTCAAATTTATAATCTATATCGAAGCATTAAAAAGCCATAAGACAGATTTACAATGGACGGAAATTACACTTTTTGTGATCTCTTTGCAGGTGTTCAGGGAATGATGCTGCTGGTGTGGATTTGTGGGAGTCTTAAAGATGGACAAATTTTGCTTGCATTATAACATGCGATCTGTATAACCTTATAGAGCAAATGGACAGACAATACAGAAGAGAGTCAAAAGGTGATTCTTTGGTTGAACAAAGAGACGTTAATAGAAAGAAGTGGTTTACTTAGGCCTATTAGTTATTGACTGGTGTGATTGGGGAGTTCACAGTTTTCAGGGCTACTATACAAAGTTACAGCTTTTCACAATACATTTTTTATTTTTTTACATTCTGTTTTATGGGGAAAAGCAGACCTTTCATTACCGTTGAGTGATAAAAATGTGTAAAGATAAAAATGAAATAAACTTGCTAAATAATATTTACAATTTCTGATCTCTGAATTTTATTTTATTTTGGTAAATATTGTCATTGCATGAAGGACCACCCACATTTCAGCTCTTTCCTTTAAAATACTTTTTTTCTAAAATGGCTCCTTACAATTAAGGTTAAGGACATCTCATATAAGATAAGTCATAGAGTCTATCCTACCAAGCAATTTTTACAAAAAAATGAAAAGTGATAAAACAACTTTCGTGACGTAAAATGACGCGATGTTGAAAAAAAGTCAAAGAAATGCTCACTTTATCTACTAAATTAGGGCCCTTATGTCGTTTTAAAACATTTTAAATGCTGCATTAACTTTTCATATGGTATTTTCATACAAGGTTATATTCATTTTGATTTTTCTTTTTTTTACCTGCAAAATTCTCTTTCTGTGAAAGTTACTGAAACCATTTCTCATATTTTGATCCTGCCAAGATAGGCTACACAGTGTTTCTGGAAAGATGTTAAGAGATTCATTGCTGATAATAGGCTATTTTAAATACTTCTCTCTTATCCTATAAATATGTGATTTTAAGTTATTGTATTAAGAACCATGGCTCAAAGGATATTGGTTTTATATACATTTTATTTTATTTCTATGTAAATTTAATATCCACAAATGTAAATTCACAAATGGCAAACCCAATTTAATAGTGCTTAAGAATATTAAAATGTGCAAAGATGCAATGTCAAAATCTAAAAATATGCAATATGTTCTTCATTTAACATTTCCATATAAACAGTATATATTTACACTTATTCAACAATATATAGACATGTACCCTCTCTGTTGTTTTCTTTCTTTTCTTTTCATTTTCTCTTTTTTTGTCATTTCTATTGTATTGTGTGAAGCATGTGATATGTTCTGATGTAATATGGACATGCTATTGTACATGGTATTTGTTGATAAAAAAAAGAATAAAAAAAACATGAATTTCTTTAACGTCCCCCTGAAGAAAAGAAAAAAAAGTGTTTAAATCAAACCTCACTGATGATTGCTCCCCCTTGACGGACAGGGTGACATTGAAATGTGGAGGGGGCGGAGTCTAGTCTCTTTCAAACTTCCGGGCGGGAACTTCCGGTTGCGGTGAGTTGAGTTCCTGCTAGAGACACACATGATGGTAAACTAAGAGCCGTAGGTGCGCTCCTGGAGTTTGACTGCGAAAAGTACAATAATCCTACATGTGGTCGAGACGATGGGGTCAAAAATAAAATAACAGAGGTGACTGAACCACCAAGCCTCAGGTACGTGAGCTCACGATGCGATATCGCCTAAATGCCGCGATTACTCAGTTGTGTACTTTATAATGCTGAGAGTAGTTCTGCGTACCTGGCTAACAGTTAACTTACAAGCCGTTAGATGTCAATTCGCAAGCACGTCTTTCACTCTACGCCAACGCCATAGACCCATTTTATTTATATTAGTGAGTTTGGTTGCATTCTGTTTCTCTTTTTAATTTGCAATGATAGCCTAAAAAGTTCAATGTTAACGTTACACGGTTTGGAGAGAGAATAAGGCGAGAGCCATTGCTTGCTGTCACTCAACCTCCTGGCGACGGAAGTAGGTGGAACTTCAAATCACTCCCACCAATCAGGATCGCAGATAAAATGACGGACAGACTTTACAACCAATAGTATTTCCGCAAATTTCCTATGGCGCTCGCAATGATTCTTTAATGCGGTTCGTCTTATTCCGGTGCACATTTGTCTATGCACCTGGGAAGACTGGCTGTAACACAGACGGGTAGCGCTATGTTGTACAGTGTGAGATTAAAACAGCTAGTTTGCTCATATTTTGGGGTTCTGCTGTTTTTAATAGGACTCCATCAAGCCGAGGGGGCCGCTACAGAAATGGCAAACCTGAACTGGAAGCCGTTCGTCTATGGAGGAATGGCCTCAATTGTCGCAGAATTCGGTGAGTCTCTGTTGTGCACCTGCTATTTTTTTAATCAACTATTAAAGATCACTTCTTCATTTAAGTTTGCATTGAATATTTATTCGGAATACATGTTGTTATCTCATATGAAAGTGACAGAATGCATATTCATATTTGAGAGAATATATAGATATATATTTTTTTGTTCATACGTATTTTTGTTTACGTGTCCAATAGCTGATATAAAGAACCGAGTTTATTTCTACATTTTGACACTAATATGTAAATAATAATTAGGTTTCCACAATAAAACGCATTATATATCTATATATATATATATTTTTTTTTTAATCTTTTATCATATATAGCCTATATATTATTATCATTGTTATACTGTTATATTAGTATAGTATACTTCTAAAGCTGTTACATATTATTACTATGTATTACTTCTATTAGTTGCTGTACTAAATATACTGTTATTTATAACTATCAAAGTATTACCTTTAGAATCATAATTTCCGTGTTTGGATGTTGGTGGGACTATAAAACGAGGCTTCATTGTTAGTGGAAGTACGATGTTCAAAAAAAATTTCAGAACATGAAAAACAACATTCCCATCCACACAAAGAGAGCAAACTGTTCGAAATAGGGTAGGACATTAGATGACAGAAATGAGAGGCAATATACAACCACAAGCAACGCAGCCTGTAGATAAAGTACTAATATGCATAATAAAGTACTTCTAGATTTGATCTGTAACCCATAATTGAATCTTGCAGGTACGTTTCCCATTGATCTCACAAAAACGCGGCTCCAGGTTCAAGGGCAGACGCACTGCATGGAGATCCGATATCGGGGGATGTTCCACGCTTTGTTCAGGATTGGAAGTGAAGAAGGCGTCCGGGCGTTGTATTCGGGGTGAGTTTGAATTATTAAAACATTCTGAATGACGACAAATGCTTCACTTTAGCATCAGTGTTAGTGTTTTACTGTATCATTTCTGAAGATCAGAGTTGCGTTCCCTTTTAAAGGTATATATGTAACCCGTTCAGTGGGTTTTAAATAGAGGTCGACCGATTCATCGGTTTTGCCGATTAATCGGCACCGATTGTTGACTGGTGGAACTATCGTTATCGGCAAAAATATATACCGATAGTTTTTCCTGGTTGCGTCCATTGCTGGAGCGGCTGAGAAGCGCACGCTGTCATTCATTACACAGTGTCAGAGCTGAGAAGGGTCTGCTGGCATGATGCAGTACAAGAGCGGCCTCTAGAGGTGTAATAAAAACTATCGCCTCGTGTTGTTTACTTCGACACGTGATTCTGCGTGCTGCACTGAGAGCACATGCTGCGGGAGAGCGCTGACATCAGATGCGCGTTTAAAGCACCGACAGCTCAAATGTATGTAGCCTATACAGTACATTTTGTCATATCATTATAAAGTGATTAATTTGTTGACTAAATGCTGCATTAGTAGAGACAGTAGGCGTTTGTTTGCCTTCGAGGCTGAGAGGACGCTAACATTAGTAGTACCTCAAGCGGTTAAAACACTGACAAACGTAAGTCCGACCCGAATGTTTAATGTCACAATTGTTACCTCTATTTGCATTAGTTCATATCCAGCTGGTCACTTTTATGCATTACATATGCAGATAAGTTGCATATTTAAAGCTAGAGACGTATAAGCAAACTGATATGTTCATACAGCCGACAGAAACATAAACGAATCAGAAAAGCATTCGATTTCGGTTATTTATTTTTTTCATCTTCACTTTAATACAAATTTTGTTACTTTTTAATTAAGTTGGCTTGAAAAGAACAGTTAAATAGTTACATTTTGAATGTAACTGGTTTTATTTGTTATTTAGAGTATTACTTTTTGTTTCAGTTTGAATGAATGTCTTTTATTGACTTAAATATTTATTCACATTTATATATTTATTTCATTTAGCATGTTTTCATGGTTCAATACAGTTTTTTTATTTTTATAATAAAGTTCAGCACTGTTTTACTTGGAGTGTTATGTTTGTTTTTATCCAGTATCAATTTTAAAAACTATCGGTTCATTAATCGGTTATCGGCAAGTATGGCCCAACCTAGCTATCGTTATCGGTAAAATCCACTATCGGTCGACCTCTAGTTTTAAATACAGCTGATAGCTGTAATAAACTCTAAATATAGATGATATTTAATTCACGGGGTCTGTAGAGGAGCTGAGTCAAGTGAAAGTGGCCCTCTGCTTTGGCATGCACAGACTGCAGTCGTTCCAGTCTACTTGGTCATTTTATCTGTGTGGCACAGAGCATCTTGTTTTTCAAGCCATCATCTCATATTAATCTGCGTTTTCTTTTCCGGGCCTGAAGCTTATGGTTAGGGAGTTACTGCAATTGCTTATCATTTTCTTTTTAAAACACTAAGTCTGTGCATTAATTATTCTTTATTTAAACTTTTTTTAGCTTGTCTCACAATAATTCTGGTGAAAAAATAGACTTGGTTTGAAAAAAGGACCATAGTTATATCTAGAGGCTGGTGAGCTTATTATTATTATTATTTGGATCAGTAAGCAATCACCCACTTCGTTGCTGAATTATAATTATTTTTTTCTTTTTCACGGCATTACAAACTGTTCTTCATTTCACAAAAACATCAGAAATCAACTCCCTCTCTGAAATGCGATAGCAATGTTTGACTTGTGATCGGGCTGATTCTTTTCAATGAAGACGTTGAATCGTTTTGCAAAGCTCACTGAACGATTCATTTGTGAATTGGTTCCTGAGTCAACAGCTCCCTGATTTAATGATCTGGGCTGCGCTTCCCAAAAGCATCGTAAGCTTTAAGAAAATTAGAGATGCACAGTTTTGTAGTACTGTTAAAACTACCTAAAAAGCACTGTTTATTTCATATGTGTCTTTGTTCTGCTGTATTAATGCATTCATGTTGGCCTGCTGAATGTTAAATGGATCCAATTATTGTTCATTAGAATTATTTTGATGATGCAGCAATAAACTAGCATGACCTAATGCACGTGTTTTCGAGCTTTGCTTATTTAAAACATGATCAAAATACTTGTGTCTGAATCTGCCAATAATTGTTTGTTGAAATTGGTATCGGCCCAAATGGATGTTTGCACAGCGTTCCTCTAGCCCATGTTATGTGGTCTGCGTATAATGCATGCTTCTATTATTTGTCACTACAATTACAGACAATTTGTATTCCCCAATTTTTTTTATACTATATGGTATGTTTAGTCATTCACTAGTTTGAACACTTGAATTATCAGTAACTTAAATTGATATTTTAGTATATTGAAAGTGCATGTTTTTAGTAATAAAACATTAGCATATTTTCAGATCAATATATTAAATGTCTGCTCTTATCTTCCTTATTGACTAGTACTGGCTAAAGTAAATAATAAATGTGCTTCATCCATTCGTACCTTTTACTATTAATACTTAAGTACATTCAAAATCAAGTTATTTTGTACTTTTACATGATGTAGATTTTAAAAGTAGTACTTGTACTTTCACTGGAGGAATATTTGATTAAGTTTACTCGAGTATGATTTGTGTACTTCGTCCTCCACTTATCACAACAGTTTGTGCATTTTGCATTGATGAGGCCAGCCTGTTTTTCAGAGTAAATCCAATATGGTGAAATTGTGTACTTTTGTTGAACCAATTTGCACAAATGTTTGCATATGTGCTTTGCATGGTTTTGTCTTTGTCTTCTAAACATATGAGAAAGCTTTTGACAAATATTTGATGACGTGCACACTTTAATGTTTTCTGACATTGACGACCATTCGTTCTGTTCTCTATTTTGATTACTCTAATAAAACAGCAATGGTCAGTTTGGCTAATCCTTAATTTATATAAATCCTTGCATTAATAAATGTGCTTGCTAATCATTGCATGGTCTTGTGACTAATTTAGTCTGTCACTGAAACCAATCTTTAGATTTCCATTTAACCTCAGGATGGAAAGAAAGCAATGACCTTGAAGTTGAAGTTTTGTTTTTTTATTCCTAGGATTTCACCTGCGCTCCTCCGACAAGCTTCCTACGGCACAATCAAGATCGGCACATACAACACACTGAAGCAACTGTTTGTTAGCCATCCTGAAGGTGGGTTTCGGATGAGTCCTTTGATCATACTGTCAGTTCAGACGTCTTTTCTTCTCAGTGCAACATTTCTGTAGTTTGAGAAAAGAAAATAATAGAAAAGCTACAAAGCTTTAAACATTGTGTTTGTCACTTTGATGCTGTTATCTTCAATTACATGATCTTACAATTATATTAATATCTTACTATATATCTAAATATAAAAACATTGATATCAAACATCTCTGACAAATTATTGATGATATCCGATACAGTCAATGACAAGGAATGAATCGACTCTAGAAAATGATCTACACCTTAATGTGTTGAGTGATATGGGTAGTCATTGACTTGATAGCCAACATGACATAAGCATGTTGCACATATCCAGTCACACATGTTTATTTGTATTTTTTATTAGAGTAGCAATAGCTTTAAAGGGATAATTCATCCGAAAATGAAAATGAATTACTCACTCTCATGTCCTTCCAAACCCGTAAGACTTTCGTTCATCTTCGAAACACAAATGAAGATTCAATATTTTTTAAATGAAATCTGAGAGCTTTCTGTCCCTCCATAGACAGCTACGCAACTACCACTTTGACACCTCAAAAAGTTCATAAAGAGATTGATTGATCACAAATAAATATTCATGAACTCACACATCAGTTGTGGTGAACAGAAGCTCAAGCATGTTCACTTGACATGAGAGAACCAATGGTGGTTCATTCTCGTGTTACGCAGCATGTCAGCTTCAGCAAGAGATTTGTTCTCATGCCTCATGTTTAGTTGAGCTTTTGTTTAATATGTTTGCTGGTAAATGTTTATATGTGAATGAAAGCCTTAATTCAATCTGTTCATCATATAAAGCAATAGTGTCTCTTCAGAAAATTTAAACCACTCTATTCATATTGATTAACGATTTCTTTATAGTTTTACAATCTCTTTATGGAATGTTTGAAGCGTCAAAGTGGTAGTTGCGTATGCATTGCTGTAACATTTTTGGGTGAACTATCCCTTTAACCTGTTAACCTTCACCAGAGCGAGGACGCTCTGAAGCGTTTTTTTTTTTAAATAGTTCAAAGTTACTATCAGATTTAATGTTATTACCTTGACAAACTATACATCATTAAAAATATATAAGTCTCACGTTTCAGTATTTGACCACTATTGTATTCTGAGAAACTTATAGTGACAGTTATGTCTTAATTTGTGTCAGGATTTATGTAATGAAAAAATGAGTCGATACCTTTAATATGAATTATGAGCGTCAGCTGCTCCATTCAAAAAAAAACTCCGGTGCTGTTGTCTTGAGAACGCGTGACAAAACAACGTTCCTCAGGGCTTTTGGCTCAAAAATGTGCAGATTTGGAGAAATATTGATATATTATCATAGGTTTACATCATATTTCTATAGACAGGAATAATATTTATTGAATTTATATCCAAATGCGTCGATGTATACATAAAGAGCGCTGGATACTCTGATGTACTGTGTTTTCAATCCATACAGCAGGCTGAGGGCGCCATTTGCACAGTTTTTTCCAAATATGAAAGCTCACGAAGAAGAAATAACCTGTGACCTTCCAGGACGTCACTGACATAAACACAGCTAACGTTAGCTTTCAGAGATCGCTATAACATGCAGATAAAGATGTTTTGAAGACAATAAACATGATTGCAATGATATTTGATTTACCTGTGTTCTTCGAGCCATGTCAGGTATTTTTATAATAATAGATTATATGTATAATGTAATGCTAATCGGTATAGACTTTACAATAGTGCAGAATAATATCAAATCATATATTTTCTGTCTGATTTTCTTTTCTGAAGCCAAATAAGCTCATAGAAGATTATTTAAAACACTCGACTTGCACTATAAAGTAAGTTTGGAGCACAAAAAGGGTTTTAATCTCATAAATTGTCGTGTATTGATGGTGTGCTAAGCTAACATGCTAGCTAGCTCTCTAGTTGCACCTGCCATCTAGCTGTTATTTTTTATGATTTTTTTTCTAAATCGGAATGCTTACTGAAATATTTCTTTATTTAAGAAAGGCATTTGATACAGTTTCAAATGTGAAGTGAAGATTATGAAAGAAATTAGGGGGTGAAACACCGTGATTAGCCAGTCGTTAGCGATTATAATGGAGACAAATGAAAAGAATATTTATGGCCATAAGCAGGCTGGAAAGGTGTAAATGTGTGCAGGAGAGAGTGACACTGAATGGGGCTCGTTTGCACCACAAAACAATAGAGACAATAGACTGAATAGATGCTAATAGATGACAATAAACACAAGTTTGCATTTTAGAGTCAATTCAAAATAAAGTCATTTGAGATGATCTTGAAAAACATTTAACAAAATACAGAGTTTTAGACTTATCACCTTCAAATTTTAAATATAACATGGTCAGACATGTGTCTTTAGCTGGAGTGCATTTCTAGAGTGCTGACGGGCCAACTTCAATTTAATTTTCATGAAGATGTTTCATAAAAATAAATTTCTAATAACTTACACAACTTTGAAGCTATTCATAATTTTTTTTTCATTATGACAATAATTCATTCTACATTTCCAATAAAGTGCCAGGTGTCAGCTTTCAAATGAGACCGTACTTGAGCTTTTAGGACAAAGGGTCAATTAATTGAATCTTTTTTAGGTTGGGTATGCTATTTCTGGGGATTTTTCAAAAGTGGCGCTGAAGGCTAACAGGTTAACTGAAATCAATGTTGAGCATCAGGCAAATGTTCATGTAGTTGTCCAAATAGTGTTTGTGTGGGTTTGCATTAGCAAATGTTAACAGTTGCCCTTGAATGACTTTCAGATCAGCCCCTTGTAAGGTTACATTTTCAGTTAGCTACCTAACACTGTGCCGTAACTAGGCATGGTGTCAGAGAACAATAAATCCCGTCTCGCGTGTGCTAATCTGAGTTTGCCCTAACCAGCTGTGATTAAGTGGCAAGTCGTTTTCTTTGTATAAATCTGGCATTTTGATGAATAGTCATGCCCACAGTGAAGTCTTTTTTTGTTCAAGGTGTCGTTCCACAAAACGCATGGGGTTGGTTAGATTTCTCTTAAAATTCTAGTCCGATCCTGACACGATGAGAGCAATTACTTGCACTTTAGTAAGAGAACATTTCATTTCTCATTAATTTCTCTAGGGTGAGTTTCCCGTTGCCAACTTAAGGACTCAAGTTGCGCCGTTACCAACACAATTCAACAGGGCTAGTAACCGTAGCTGGCTAATGATGCTTTTGGGAAACACACCCCTGACTGATTTATAAGTGTTTTTGATCCACTAAAAAGAACGGTCACATTGCACTGAATTATCTAGTTGTATAGTTTTTGATTTATTAAATGGTTAGTTCATCCTGAAATTTAAGTTTACTCCTGTTGTTTCAAATCCGTTGCACTTTTGTTTATCTTCGAACAGAAATTATGTTTTCGTATGAATTCGGTCCCTCCATTGAAAGATCATTGCACCAAAACTTTGATGCTTCATAAAGAGATTGTTAAAGTGGAATCAAGTGGTTTTATGCGTCTCGTGAACACATCAAATATGGTGAACAGAAGCTCAAATGTGCTTGATTGGGACATTATTCTGTTTTCTCACCTGTGGCTGTTGCTTGCTTGGTGGTTTTAAGTCGGTGTTGTTACACAATGGGATATAGATAACGGTTTCAAGGGACTCGTTTTTTTTCTTGTAGCATTTAGCAGAATTTTCCACCGTTACGAGGCTCTACCAATACTGTTGTTGAAAACAAGGTGTAACCACCATCACTAATGTGCGGTCCAAACAAAAGGCAGACGGGTCTCTAGCATTACCTTATCTGGTGCTGGCGCCAGCGGATTTCCATCTCACCTGGTACAGAATCTCCCCTTCTCTGCAAACAACATCTGGATTACTTAATTCCCTGTGACAAACACTCAGAGAGGTCACAGCTTGGCCTTTTTATTGTATTGAACATTCTGTATTTAGACTCTTCTGGACAATTTCTATTGCTTTCACTGCATGGTTTTCCAAGGATGTTGCCTCTGTGTGTCAAATGCTTATTTTGATACAGGCTTTGCCTGCTGGTGTGGCGAGACCAATGCCCGTTCTCCTGCCAAAATGAACGGCTGTTCTGACTGTTGGTCACATTGATCAAGGAATTACTGTAATTATTGATCTAAATTTGATCCACACTTAAATTTTGTTCTTTCTCCTCCTGTCTTCACCCTGAACTCTAATCTCATTTATTTTTCTCTCTTGGGGTCTTCTCATTAGTGCCTTGCTCTATAAAGACTAGGTGCCACATCTTAAAATACTGAGACAAGCCTTTACTCAGAGCATTTACAAAAATAAGGCACTTTAAATTAGTTTATCTGTGGTTGATTATTGCATGTCTTATTCCTTTCTTGTTGTGTTTGTTATAGTATTGAGTTGAATCATTAAACTGCTAATTGATTTGTAGCTTCTTCCTTTTTTTAAAAATCTTTAATGAAACGTGTTAAAGAAGATTCTGAATCTAATGGGTGCTCTTGTCTGTTTTTCAGAGGAAACCATGGTGATTAATGTGTTTTGTGGGGTGGTGTCTGGTGTTTTGTCCTCCTCTTTGGCAAATCCAACTGATGTGCTAAAGGTATGTAAAATCTCCTCTGAAAAGCCACAACAAATTTTACTATAATAATGCAGAAAAACTGCGTGTAATTAGTCTTTTTTTTTTTCCTGTTGCGGACTTATCCGGAGAGAATAAATAAATCGAAAAAACTATATATTAATAAATAAATATAGAAAATTTAATTTGGCACATGAAATTTGTTTGATCCAAAAACTGAAATATTACTACAATTTAAAATAATGGTGAAGCTGAATTTTCAGCATCCAGTCTTCAGTCACATGATCCTTCAGAAATCATTTTAATGTGCTGATTTGATGCTCAAGACACATTTCTTATTGTTGGCAATGTTGAAAACTGTTTTTGCTTATGATTAGTGCTGTGTTGAGAAAAATCGATTCACCAATTCTGAATCGATTTTCATATTCATTTCTAAAGATCGATCCGTAACTCAGAGGATCGATTTAATAATAGGCCTACATTTTCCCCATAAACGCACTGAGACATGGCAACCGGCGGCGCTGCTAATGCGGTTTCTCTGAATGCACTTGTTGACCAGAAAGGAGGAAAGAGCCGTTCACATAGCGCGTTTTTTGCGCGTGCAAATTCGTTTTCCAGGCGCGCCTCTGTTCATGGTTGCATAGCAACGACAGACGCAACGGGAAAGCACACGCTTGTGGAGAGGAGAAAGCGGTGCAAACTGCGCTCTCCATGATGACGAGGAAGTGTCATCAAAAAATTTATTGATTTCTAGCCCTTGCATTAGCTTTACTACTAGATATATTAATTGAGATGAGAAATAAAAAGCCGCCCTGTACAGCGATGATCAGCTGTTCGGCCGAGCTTTCCATGTTGTTACGGAAAGGCCGCTGGTTTTTGTCACATGACCTGTTGAGATGCATTGAAGTGCTTCTCACTGAATTTGCACGCGCATAAAACGCGATATGTGAACGGCCCCTAAAGTGGTATCGTGTGCTGTTGTATCTAGTTTAAAAGGCCTTTTAAATATGAACGCAGTTTTGGATTAAATAAAAGGACAGTCAAGTCAAATAAAACACGTTTTATCTCCTGTTTAGTTGGTAACACTACATTAAGATACCATTCATTAACATTACTTAATGCCTTATCTAACATCAACCCATTGAGTGAACAATACATTTTTACAACATTGATGTATGTTTGTGAATGTTATTTAATACAAACACTTGATTGTTCATGAACAGTTACAACTTTTGATTTTAAAAATATAAGATCAGATCGGATCGAATAATGATAATCGATTCAAGATCTTGAGAATCGGAATCGAATCGATTCTTGACATTTGAATCGAAACCCAGCCCTACTTATGATAATTGTGCTGCGTAATATTTTAGTGAAAACAGAATTGTTTTTCTAAAGAGCAATATTAAAATATCTGTTGTAGATATGATATCTTTACTGTAACTTTTGAATCAATTTAATGTATTCTTGCTAAATAAAAGCAGTATTATTTAAAATTTTAGTGACCCCTAACTTTTGAACTGTGGTGTATGTGTACAGTAGATATATTTATTTTCATATTTATGCGTTATTGTGTTAATAACCGAACTGCTTGCGGCTGTGTTAAAGAGAAGTATGTTTCTTATCTTTATCCTAGCTAGGACGGCACGACATTGAAGAAAAATGTGATATGCGATAACTTGTTAAATAATGCGATATGCGCTACGAAATAGCTTGAAGATCAGTTTTGAAAATCATTCAGATATCGCAAGCTATTGTGATATTTACATTTACAAAATGTCTATATATCGTGCAGCCCTAATCCTAAGTTAGTTTTTACAACACAGAGCACTGAGCTTGTTTTATCTGATGTCTTATTTCCCTCGGCTTTATCAGATTCGCATGCAGGCTCAAGGCAGCCTGTTACAGGGAAGCATGATGTCTAACTTCATCAACATTTACCAGACCGAGGGCACGCGAGGCCTGTGGAGGGTGAGTGCTTTCATTACGTCTTGTCTGAGACGTCAGTGGTGAGATTTCAAAAGCTGTTTGAATATCTCCTCAGCGTTCCAGCTTCTGGGATTTTGCTTTGATTCAGTGATGTCTGTCTTGTTTTCAGGGGGTCATTCCCACTGCGCAGCGGGCAGCCATCGTGGTGGGTGTGGAGCTGCCCGTCTACGACATCACCAAGAAGCATTTGATTCTTTCAGGCCTGATGGGAGACACGGTGTTAACTCATTTCATGTGAGCATTTCTAGCAGTTCTTGCTTGTCGATGTGAAATGTGAATGATTAAAACATTGACCTCATGAGTCGCATTGTTTCTTCTGTTTATTTAGTTCCAGTTTTGCGTGTGGTCTGGCAGGAGCGCTGGCCTCCAACCCAGTGGACGTGGTGAGGACGCGTATGATGAATCAGCGCGTGCTCGCCGGTAACTATATGTACAAGGGCACGCTGGACGGACTCATGCAGACCTGGAGAAATGAAGGGTTTTTTGCTCTCTATAAAGGCTTCTGGCCCAACTGGCTGCGTCTGGGGCCCTGGAACATCATTGTATCCTTTATCAGTAAAATACTTCGTTTTAGGACCTTAAGGGGCCAAGTGCGATTGTTCAAGCTGCTTGATTCAACCAAACCCTGGTGCTTTTGCTTTCATCTTAATCACAAACTTGCATGGCGCATTATAAAGAACAGGTCAATATGTTGTTCGTATTTATTCGGTGCTATTATGCTCAGCAGAGTAACAACGTCTATTTCTGATATCAAGAATTACATTTTCATGTAAAGTACTAGTTAAAGGAGGGAGGATTGTAGTGGGAGCACTGGGGTGTCAGGTGTGGCACTGTGGCAATGGCTAATGGTTTACATGGGTCAGGTATGAGGGCCCCTAAACAGAATGTTGCTTATTGCCCCAGGGAGGTCAGGATTGGCTCTGCACATGAGTCGCATAATATCATCAAGGTAAAACACGAGTTTCATCCCCTATACTGTAAAAAAAATATTGTTAGTTTAACTTAAAAAGTAACCTGGTTGCCTTAAAATTGAGTTAATTTGAGATTGGGTTAATCAACAGAAACTCAAAATATTATGTTATCTGAACCACATAAATTATCCAGTTGATTTGACTAAAGAAAAAAGATACATTTCAAGGATAAATTATGAACATATTTTTTTACAGTGTACATTTTTTTTTTTGTTGAACGTCATTGGCTAAAACTCATGAGTAGGTTACTTTACTTCTTGAACAAGTGCGGACACGAGTTCGCGATTTCACATTCCGCTCGACAGCTTTCACATTCCATTTTTTTCATGACCTGTTTCGAACTGAGCTGCCAGTGTGAAAGCACTCTTAGAAATGTCCTTGGGTTTGTAGTGTTTGTATAGTCCAACCACTAGAGGTCAGTACACTACTGCAACTGCATAGTCCAACCACTAGAGGTCAGTACACTACTGCAACTGCATAGTCCAACCACTAGAGGTCAGTACACTACTGAAACATGAGATCGATGGAACACACACACACACACACACACACACACACAAAGTGCCCCCAAAATACTTGGTATATCTATTATTTACATAGATTTTCATGAATATATCACAAGTCTTACAATATTATGAAGTGCCATTTGTTTTAAGTAATTATAACTCAAGCACACTTTTCAATCGAAACATTTAAAATAAATTTGGTTAAGGTTTCAAAATTCGAAACAATAGATGTATTGTTGAAATCGGAGAGACAAAAGGAGTGTCTCAGAAGAGTTAAGTTAATTGCAATGAAATTCCAACATTTTGAAGTAAGCTTATAGGATAAGTTTGTAGTAGATTTTCAACCACAGCACATTGCCATACGGACAAGCAGTCAGTAATGAAATAATACATAATGATAACTTGCAATGCAATTCAAAGCGAGTCTTAACCATTTGAATCAGTCTGAAAAAAACCTTACAGAATAGATAACTTATTATTATTGATTAAAAGAACCGGCTCATAAGTCATTCTTTTAAGAATCAGACTACACTGGTATTGCTCTCTGATTTTGATTTGGTATAAAGATCTGGTTCATACAAGTCATTCGTGTTAGATTCAGACTAGTACACTGGCCGTATTGTATGTGTGTTTTTGTGTGCAGCCCCAACACATTCAATACAGATGCAAAGCCTGCTTTAATAACTCTGGTAAATATGATTTGAGCTTCACTGCTAAATAAAAAAACTGAAAATTGTGACCATGAGAATAAGATTTGTGTGTGTAAACGCATATGCTGACATCTATCTATTCTTGTATATCCCTGTGATCCTTGACTTAAATTTCAGTTCTTCCTCACCTTTGAGCAGCTGAAGAAGTTTCCGTTGTAGCGGAGTCTGTGACTGCTGAACTGTGTGTGTGTGTGTGTGTGTGTGTGTGGAGCTTTTGTCCTTCAGCATTCATCATCTCTTCTCCCATCACACACACACACCTAGAAGTATGTTTATTTAAGAACTTGTTTTATTCTGTTCTCAGTTGTTTTGCACATACTTGACACATTTAAACACTCGTTTTTGCACTCGTTAATGCTTTATTTTTCACTCCTGGCAGCTATCTGTCCGTCAGCGCCATGTTCAGGCCCAGTGGTGATCTCGTAATGTGTGCTTAGTCAGCTTGGAGCCGCACTGGTGAATATCTGAAGTAAAGTGCTATAGCTGGAAACCATCAGGCATAGTTTCTCCTCACTGGCTCGAGAGCTTGGCATCATGCGATTATGCTTAAGTTAAGTTACTAAAGACACGTCCACCGGGTGAGGATGTAGAGCAATAGTTACTGAATATAAGTCGTTTTTTTTTTTTCAAGGAATATTTGAGGTCAGCACACTCCAAATGAGATGTTATCCTTGTAAGTTAAACTGTTCACATGTAGACACCGCTTCAATGACAAATCTTTTTGCTTTATCTGTAGACTGCAGGTATGATAGGATATGTCCATGTTGCAAACTTGCATACAGGTCAAATTAATACCAAAGGAACTAGTAAGTTGGCGATGTGACCTCACATCCTGGATCTTTGACATCAGTGGGCCCCATTCATAAAACTCAAGCAAATTTTAGTGTAACTTAAGTCGTTCATAAGTCCGTTCTTGCTCAAGTTGTCACATTGAAGTCAACATTGCTTGTTTCATAAGGCCCGATGTGCGCAGAAAGCTTCTTTTAAGCTTCTGAAATTCTCAATGAAAATAGGAGTTTATGCTTGAACACGCACAGAATAGAAAATCACTTGTGCACAAGATACATGTACTGTTTTTATTCTTCTCTTTTTTTGCAGCAATCTCTTTATTGCCACATAGATGTGTGTATGCAGTTTGTGTGTGTGTGTGTGTGTGTGTTCTGAGAAGCACATGCAAAATATTTAACATTTCGGCAACTGTCAAAAGTGTGTAAATACTGCTACTGTATGATAGAACAAAAATAAAATATTAGCATAAACAGTTTTTCTTTTTTGTTCATGTTAGGTCAGATTTTGTGGAAAAGGGGTCAGTAGCATTTTTGGTGCTTGCCTCCTTTGCCAAAGTGTATATGTTTTGAACCAGAACTGCACTGTTGTTTCTGAGTTTTTAAGTGACATTATTATTATTATTATTGGGAAGGTACTGTTACATATTTATCATTGTATGTCAATATATTTCAAGCCTTACCACTTCCTGCTTTTGTATTTATGCCTTCGCCTGATCGTTTTATGCCTCTTTGTGTGCTAGCCAAACATGAAGGGTTTAACTTCTGCTATAATTCAATGTGCTCTGTTGTTCATAACCTTTAACATGTTCATAAGCACTTCAAACTACTGTAAACTAATCAAACATTCTTGCTGGAGTGATATGGGCAAACTGTTCTTCATACGACTTTAAGGGGACAAGTTGAAACGGCTTAATGTGTGTAATGCCCGGGTTATTCACGGCTTTTCCTCTGATATACTTGCTTCCAATTCTTTCTCAGACTTTGGCTTTTGCTAGATTGGTCATTACAGCATGGTGCATGAAATATTCCTCCTGGATAACTTTTGAAAATGCTTATTTCATTGTGTAGCAAAGACCAAGAACCACGTCAACGAATGTGCCAGTGTTTTTATTTCAATTTACTGTTAGTCACCCACAGATCATGCTTTTTGTTCTTTGTTTTGTCTTTATTTTTGTTTTGCAGATTTTCTAAATATTTTTTTTTATTTAGCAGATATTTGCTCGCTGTTTTATCATATGAAATGTTCTTTAGTGTAGATGTACTTTAAATGTGTTCATTTGGATGTATAATGGAAGTCATGATGAATGTTCTCAGGACACTCATACATTGATGAAAATTATACAATTTACTCCAATTTGAAAATGTACTGCAGCAAATTCATTTGATAAATGAGCTTATGAAAAAGTGCAGAATTAAGTGTTTACACACACAAGCATATAATATTTGCTTTGTGTGTGTTTTGAAAGTGGGTATAAAAGCAAATAAAATCCCCAACGCTGCTTTTCTTTTTTTTTTCTCTTCAAAAATCGAGAAGCATCCACTATCCATTGCTGGGTATTATATATGCTTGCAATTGCCAATTTCTTTGTGATCCACTCTTTAATTAATTGTCTTTGGTGAACACAAACACATTATTTATTATGATCTGTTGCTTGAATAGACAATGATTGTATTAAAAATGTCAGATTTTTGTGTGTGTGTGTGGCTGGTTTGATTTACTTTGCTTTGTCTGATGTAACTGCACCCTGATAATAAAGGCAATTTTCACTGAAAGTTTGTTGTTTATACGTCACATTTAGTCCCATTGAAGCATAGGACCTAACTAAATTTATGAACCGAATCATCATACGGTTCTATGTTTTTTAATGATATTATGAGATCATCATAGTGTTGCAATCAGGCATGGAAGAAACATTGCACCTCCATGCTAAGGGTTGAACAGTTTGGACACCTGCCCAGATCTTAACCATCAGACTTACACCCACATGCCAAGTTCGGCGAGGATAAATTGCATGTAACTAGCGTACAATAGGTAGAATTCAAAGGTATTTTCTTTGAAAATGTTACATTCATTAATATATAAAATATTGCAAGAAATCATAAGTTAAACATGAAAAGGGTCTAGTTTCACCAAAGAGCACATATTTTTGGGTGAAACTCAAGTTTGGGGATACATTTCTTTCTATAATGTTTGAAAAGTCAAACCAAAATACATGGTAATAAACACGGTTCCAAACTAAGTGAATATTGTTTCTTCAAATTGATGACAAGCGAAGCAATTGGGTGTTATACTGGGAGCAAATACTGTTATTGAACTCTGCAAGTTTACAATTTACTGTAACAATTATTTACTGGGTAGAATCATTTTTTGTTGAATCCGAAAATGTTTCTATTATGTCACTGAAATTATTAGATGTATCCAGAAAAAAAACTTAGAGGCAGACTAAAAAAAAAAATATTACAAAAATTAACAATACACCTAGTCATCAGAATACAGAGAATAAAAATGAGTTAACCATTTGCTAATGACAGAATAAAATAAGGAAGATAGGAGGAAAAGAAGAGAAAGAAAATAAAGACATTGTAAACTGAAAAAATTTATATTCTAAAAAAAAAGCTGTTGGTTACATATGTGGATATAAAATTTGCAAAGCTAACTTTAGCAAGCATTGTCTGAGTAACATTATTGTCCTAAAAACCCCCAATGTCTTTTAAATTTAGTTACATCTTGTAGGATATTAACATTACAGGGGTAGTTCACCCAAAAATGTAAAGTCTGTCATCATTTACTCACAAACCTGTATGAGTTTCTTTCTTCTCCAGACAGTTGACGGTATTGACTTCCAAAAAAATGTATTTTTCAGTGGAAGTCAATGGCTACCGTCTACTGTCTGGTTACCAACATTCTTCAAAATATCTTCTTTTGTGTTCAGCAGAAGAAAGAAACTCATACAGGTTTGGAACAACTTGAGGGTGAGTAAATGATGACAGAATTTTCATTTTTGTGTGAACTGTCCCTTTAATAAATGTGACAAATTGCCAATCCTTTTCCACGGTGTACAGGTGGACCTCCTCCCTGTTGCTCCTTTCAGATATTTGAGCTTAGGGAGGAGTGATTGAGAAAACACACCTCTTCTCATTTATACAACATTACTGGAGAGACTTGTCAGCGGCGCGCACACGGGCTTCGCAAACTTCACACACACATTTTTTTTCTCTCTCTTTCATATCAATGATATTTCTTTTTTAATTTTCTGGACTTACACAACCGCAGAAATGACATACGTGAATGCAGTGAGAGCCGTGAACTTCGCGGAACCGAGCACACAAGTCTTGACATCCACTAGCGAAGGAGCGACTCTTTACGGCACGCGAACCCAAGCTGGGTCTCAACTACCGTTTCAACCAGCCTCTCCTGTCGGGACAAGCGAAGTAATACCTCATTTCGCCAAGCTAACCCTCAATGGACCTCAACTGCAGCACCAGATCCGGTACAGCCCCGAGTACACTGGACCTCCACTGCACCAAGCCTCTGCTGTCAGTATAAGCGACGGCTACCGAGCGATGAACGTCGTTGGGCCTCAACAACAGCAGGTCCAGTACATTAACAGCCCCACGGAGGGGAACGTGGTGTACGGGGGCGCTCGTTACCCGCTAACCTGCGCTGGACCTCAACTGCAGCAAGCCTCTGCTGTCAGTATAAGCGACGGCTACCGAGCGATGAACGTCGTTGGGTCTCAACAACAACAGCAGGTCCAGTACATTAACAGACCCACGGAGGGGAACGTGGTGTACGGGGGAGCGGCTCGTTACCTGGTGCCCGTGCAGATGTGTCAGGCGCCGCGCGTCATGCAACAAGTGTACCTTCGGAGCGTTCAGCCCGTGAGCGTCAGCAGCGTCGCTGAGACCGACTACAGAGGACAAGTTGTGAGTGTTTATTTACTTTTCATTTTGCTTTACAGTAGTACCTAAATAGTTAATATAATTAACTACTATATTGTAGGCTACTCAATGTAGATTGGAAAAGTCGAGAAAATGACCAAAATTTAAAAAAGATGCTGCTGATGCTGTCTATATACAGCTGTAGGCTATAGCGGCACATAGTTCAAAAAGTTTTAGGTTTCTTTAGCGCCTCCTAAGATCAGAAATTGAAATTTAACATGAATGTGCTAATTCAGTTTCCCAAATTATTATTTTTTTTGAGTCACGGTAACGTTACCCCTTGAAATGTTTCAATAACTTTTGGCGCCCTACAGCATGGTGTTGTCACGATACTGGAATTTCTAACCTCGATACAATAACTTGAAAAGTGTCGATATTCAATACCATTTTCGATACCATGGGAAAGAACTGCTGTGTGCTGTCATTTAGATATTTTTTTATATTTTCTCATTTTTGTCCATCCATTGAAAGCCGAGGCAATCAATCATTTCTTCTGAAGAGATCGCTTTATATGATGATGATAGATTTTAATGTAGGCGAGGCGTTTATATATATAATATAAACATTGCTCAGTTATTATGAACTATCTCACCTAAATGTTTACTCATTGATTGAGTCAATGTAGGCTATTTGTGTTTTTACAATGGGCTAATTTTGATAGTTTGATTAAAAAAAAGACAAACAGCCTAAACAGTTAGCAATTAAATAAGAACAAATAAACAAATGACAAAGGGTTGCACAAATAAATACTGGTACAACAGAATAAAGATGCTTTCACTTTAAGACCTGACGCATGTATCCAGAATACACATGCTTTCTTTGGGACCTGTACATTCACTTAGGACAATTGTGCTTATGTGAATACTCGACAAGACAGACAGATCTACCAACATTTTTTACCCAGCAATTTACTCCCCCAGAATATGATCCCCCCCCCCCCCCCCCCCCCCCCCCCCCCAAAGGTTTAAGTCAGGTACTTTATATTTCTTTGTTGACTACTTAAATAGCCCTTTAAATAAAAATAAAACTTCCCCCACCCCACCGCACCCCTTATCCAGACCAGAATACATATTGCACGACTATGGACAAATTAGCTAATCACTATAAAATGTCACTGATTGACCTAAAATTTAAAATATATATATACAGTCATGGCCAAAATTGTTGGCACCCCTGGTAAATATGATCAAAACTGGCTGTAAAAAATAAATCTGCATTGTTTATCCTTTTGATCTTTCGTTCAAAAAATTGCCAAAATTCTAACCTTTCATTGAAGCAAGAGAATTGAAAGTGGGGCTAAATCACATTATGAAATAAATGTTTTTCTCCAAAACACGTTGGCCACAATTATTGAAAACAAAAACAAATATCAAAATCAAAACAAAAATGGGTCACTGAGCACAAAACCAAGATCTGCAATGGCCATCCAAGTCCCTGGCCTGAACCCTATAGAAAATGAGTGGAGTGAACTGAAGAGAAGAAGCACCAACATGGATCTGGGAATCTGCAGGATCTGGAGAGATTCTGTATGGAGGAATGGTCTCTGATCTCTTGTCAGGTGTTCTCCAAACTCATCCGGCATTATAGGAGAAAACTCAGAGCTGTTATCTTGGCAAAAGGAGGTTGCAAAAAGTATTTAATAAAAGGGTGCCAATAATTGTGGCCAACGTGTTTCGGAGAAAAACATTTATTTCATAATGTGATTTAGCCCCACTTTCAATTTTCTTGCTTCAATGAAAGGTTAGAATTTTGGCAATTTTTTTAATGAAATATCAAACGGATAAACAATGCAGATTTATTTTTTACAGCCAGTTTTGATCATATTTACCAGGGGTGCCAACAATTTTGGCCATGACTGTATTTTGTGGGGTTTAATAGCTTTATATTTATTATATTATACAATTTATTTGATCAAGGATAGGTTTGGGGTCAATTTGACACTCCCGTGTAGTCTCAGGATGCCTCACTGTTGGCATGACAGGAGCGTTCCCCTTTTCTTCTCTGGACAATCGATTTTCCAGATGTTCCAAACAGTCAGAAGGATGCTTCATCAGATACACTAAAATGTATTTATTTTCTGAGGGGTTTTCACATTAATTTGTATTTTATGGCCTTGTAGTTTTGAATACTGGCCATAGACACATGTTGGTTAATGATGATATTAATCAAACTTAACATTTTTATATAGTAGGCTACCTTATGTGACTTCAAAAATGTATTAAAGGGGTGGTAAAACACGATTTTACTTTTCTAACTTTAGCTAGTGTGTAATGTTGCTGTTTGAGCATAAACAACATCTGCAAAGTTAACTGTTACAACGCTCAAGTTCATAGCAAAGGGAGATATTTGCTTTTAAAGAAATACATTTCTAAGGACTACAGCAAACGGCCGGACATTCCTCCAGAGTTGCCGACATCACTAACCCCAATATTTACATACACCCCCTCCGAGAATACTAAATAAGGGGGGCGAGGCCATTTTCTATTGCTTTGGAGAAGAGTTGTTGTGGCTGCGTGTTGTTGCGCAATGCCGTCGAAACGCTGTTATTTTCATCCGGATTGCAGGTCCACTTTGTTCAGCCTTCCTAGGGATGGGGGGGTTAGGGATCAATGGTTACAATTTATTTTTAACTCGGTCCCTCATAATTATTACCCAAATCTCGCTCTCTGCGCTGCACATTTTACGGAGGAAAGCTTCCACAATCTTCGCGAGTTCAATGCAGGATTCGCACAACGGCTTGTCCTGAAAGATGGAACAGTTCCAACTTTAAGAGCAGAAGCTGTTGTTTACGGGTCACAACCTGTAAGTATGATTTATTTTTCGTCGATGTGTTTTCCTGTAATAGTTCGTATTGTTAATTGCACGTTGTAGCAAGGAAGTAAGTTAAACAAATGACAACGCTGTTTGTTATGCTCATTCATACTTAGGCCCTAGCTGCTAACGTTATCTGACAAACACCTAACGTTAACGTTACAAACTTTTTTTTTTTTAAATCTCAACAGCGAACTTGGAATTAGTGTAACGTTAAATTATTCTTTGATTATAGCTTTTATGTATCGTTTGTTTATCTAAATGCTTGTTTATCTACAGACATGCTAAACATGGTTCTCTGTGTTTGATTTGGCTACTGTAGTAAAGCCAATGTTTAGTGTTCGTTTTTGGGTTAATACTAACGTTAGTTCTGGCGACAGATATTTGGCTACAATCGTTCAAACACACAAGTAACGTTAACGCTACTACAGAAGCAATCACTATAGATCCGCAGTCTTTACTAAAAACAAAAATCCCTTTGAGGACTGTAGTATAATTTGTTAGAACGATTATATGAAATTCTTGTTTATGAAGCTTATTTTTTGTGGTCTAATGATTATTATCCAGTAATTCCAATTAAATAACAGCGTATCTAAAAAGTATGAGACAACAATAAAAAACAAACCATTCTGAATTGTTTAATAGCCGTTCTTGAACAGGTTCTGCTCGATCATCTTCACTAACCTTCTGGTCCGATTCGGGCTCAAATTGGTATGGTTCCATTGTTAATACACCAAAGTAGCCTGGGAAAACCCAGACCACAATGATGATCTGAATCATTCCCTTCCGAATCTCGCAGAGACGGAGAGCGTGAGCATTAGCTGTCCATGAGCTAGCAGCGGGAGCAACTTTATGACTCTCTATGGGCTTCTCTCTTGACTTTATCGGACTTTATGCCTCCATGTCCCCCCGATTGCTTGCGAGCTTCTCCGCCTGTCTATACGATAATTTCTCGGACTGTGCGACAGAGAGTCGAGTGGTTATGACGCAATCGTTAGCCTATTTTTACAAAAACTGCTTCTACGGGGCCATAACGTAAGATACAAGGTAATGGAGCCTTTTATACATTGTCGTGTTTCTTTAAAAATAAATGATGGACAAATTGAGTCTTTAAACGCCTCAGATGTAAAATTATTCGCTGTCAAAGTGACGCCAAAATGAATGGGAGTCAATGGAATGCTAACAGCAGGTGATGGCTTGATAGCCAATGGTGGCCCCCGGGGAAGCTTCGGTTTCCGGCGGATGGATTACCCCCTTGGTTTTCACAAGGAGGGACAGAGCACGGTAGAATAAAGGTAAAATATATAAAAAATAATGCAATTTTTTTTTAAACGAAGCATGAACACATGTTACAGTGGACCCCACAAACAACACAATCAAGCCTTCGAAAAAATGTGTTTTACCACCTCTTTAATAATGAAAAAGTCAGACTACTGTATGCAGTGAAAGGTGTCATAGTAGCTTGAAAACTGAAAAGAGTTAGCAAGCAAAAATGTAAAGTGACAGTGCCATAATATAACATGAATCAACATCGACAACATGGCTTTTTAGAAATGCGTTTTAGTTTGCATAGCATCACATTTTAGTTCTCAACATTGTTTTTTTTGTGAGTTATAGGGTAATAGCTCCTACCATTTCACCTTATCTGATTATAATAGCAATTAGAGCTGTGCGATCAGTCGTAATTGATTTTCAGTTTTGATTCTGGCTTCCAACGATTATGCAAACAAGATAGTCGAGGTAAAACGATCATTGTGGCGCTGCCACGTTCAGACGGTGCGCTTTCGTTTCTCCCTAAGCCAGACTTAAAATCCAAATCATTGAATAAGTGAGTGTTGTAAAATGCAGTCTACTGTTGCTAAACTGAGGGACGTGCCTAATATTAAACGGTGTCATTAAAAAGAATTAAGCCGCTGTGTTCCCCAGGCGGCTTTCCGCGCTCGTGCGGATCGCGCATAAGCAAAGTATACTGTATGATTCAGATTAGGGATTTAAAAAATGTCAAAATGCCGTTTTTGACAAATATCCTCGTAAACAGTAATTTGTGTCTTGACTCTTAAGTGAATGTAAACCGTTGAGAAAGAAAACGTGCATAACTGTATATTGGATCCGTGCATTCGGTCTTATGCCAGGTTCACACATCACATACTCCTTTTGCAGTGCGTATACAGTACGTAGCCTATGCAGTGCAAAGCAGCACGGCTCGTGTGCTTTACATATGACACGTTTGCATCTGTATACCACAAACACAGCATTTATTCATTATTTTTTATTTTAAATTCAAAATGTGTTATTGAAAAATGCTTTTTTCAGCATCGTGATTCTCTTTGTACACAGTACAGTTACACAATAATTTCATCGACGCATTCACGTTTAAACGCACTCAATTTGAACAATGTATTATTCAATTACTTCTAGATTTATATATCAAGGTGCTCAAGCAAGTGGTAAAACATATAAACATATAGCCTACTTTTCTTATGAAAATCACAAACATTTTTAACTAAAACTTACAAATTAACAAAAGAGCCGACTCTCATGCCCTTCTTTTGTATTTAAATCTTCATAAGAAATGCGGGTCATAAATAACTTTTCTAAAATTAATAACTTTTGTAGCTTTAATAAGGATTCATCTAAATCTAATGTATTCAGGGATGACTATGAGTTATTATTTTACATTTGATTACTTTTACTTTGCTACATTATTAACCTAGTAGCCTATTCGTTTTTGAAGTAGCCCATCGATAATTGTGAGATTTTACTAATATCTAAAATGACTCGTATCATGAAACAAGATACAGTATGTTAAATAATTATGATTTTTCCCATAATCAAGCAGCCCTAATAGCAGTCATTGTGTCTAATGTCAGTGTTGCCAAACTTTTGTAACATTATTTTAAAGCAGTTGTTTTCAAGAAGTCAAAACAAGAAGGCATAGAGTGCTGCAGGAATAACATATTTTATTTTTTAAGTCAGCATCACACTGGTTCCTATGGAAGCTTGTTTCACAATATTTATTGTGAAATTTCATTAAGCTTCCGTTAACTCTTTCCATCTTTTTTTTCCAATGATGTCCCAACAACCTCTATAATTCCATTTAGCCACTTGTTGGTCACCACCTTTTTTAAGACAAGTAAAAGCTATAAAAAAATCACAAGGAGGCTTTAGAAGTATTTAATCGTGTAAAATGAAAAGTAAAAATATCTTGAGCTTGTGTTGAGCACAGATGCTTCAACTGATAGAGAAACAAAAATTTAGGTTAAAGTAGTTGCAGAATTATAATACATTTGTTAAGTTTGGACTTTACGTTCAGAAGATAGAGGTCTGATGGTTTCTGTTAAGTTTTTCAAATATGGGCTACTCCCAAAAAATGTCATTGGTTTCACACATCAAAATCATTTTGACAACTTATTGTTATGACAGTCCTTAGATGATACACATCAAAGTTGTGTGACAATTGAACCAATTATCTAGGACAAGTTTAACAAAGTAAAATTTTTTAAAATCTACTTACCAGTATAGTCTCAAAGAATTCTGTCGTCTGATTATTATAGTGTGACCTAAAGGGAGGATATGACCCTAGGTTCTACGGTTTAAGCAGTTCTAGCTAAAACAGATCAATCTGAACAAACACAATGGGTTCCTGCACTTTTGGTGCTTGAGCTAATATCTACAAGCAGCTCGACAATAATTATACAAGTACAATTAGGTAATTAGAATCACTCAAGTAAATACTGTACAAAGTAACATAATGTAAAGTGTAAATGTAAACCCACTTTATAAAAACCTGCATGTAATTAGGATTGTAAGGCCCGCCCAAATCCGCAGTTTCCGATAAACGGATGAAGGTTTCTGCGCGTTCGTTTTTTTTTTTTCAGCGTGGCAAAGTAATTTAATTCCTATTAAACTTTTATCTGACTCCATTTTATCACAACCTCGAATTTAGATTGGAATGCCAATTGGTAATTGGACATTTAAATAATAGTTTAGCTATGCATTTGATTATTCTATTACTCTTTATTGAAATTACACCCGTTCATCCGGATTCCTATAACAGTTTGAGTCTCGAACCGGCCAGGTACACAATCTCATAATCACAAACTCGTCAGTCTTTGTCATTAGATAGAGGTGGTTGACTAATATTCTAGACGGCCGTACTCTACTTACATATTCTAGAATATATTATTTAGTCCCCATAGATCTGAACACACTTAATTAAGGTACGATTATATCTAATCAGAGGTCATGACCATTACCATAGAACCAAGTCCCTCTAATGGTAACTTTGTATAATCATGCCATGGTTTCCCACGTACACTTTACTTAGAATAATATTACAATAGTCAGAGGTTGAGGCTCACTCTATTTAGATTGGTCTAAACAGAAAACCCATTATTAGCCTCTACAGTCTAAGTAGCCTATAATATACATGACTAATGCCACTGTGTTAGTCGGATCTCTAAAACTTCAGTCGGTGTGCTCCTCCGCGCCACCTAAGCTGTATTTTACTCCGTTACTAACCTGAGTGTAGATTTTGTGGTGTTTTGTGTAGATTTTATGGACTTAACGTAATTTAACTAGAGTTAATCATTTCAGAGTGAGTGAGTAAGAACAAATCCAAATATAACAATTTATTATTATTCAGGTAAATGTATCATGCCAATTACATTATCAATTTAAAGATAATCAATAAATAACATAAAATGCTCTGAAGTAAAAAGTGAAAGATGCATATCTGACCCCAGGAGAATAGGATACATAATAACACTCAGTAATATGGGCTAATCTGACCACAAATCACGCCGAGCCCTTTTCAGGATTTCTTTAAATACCCAGACCAAGACAAAACATCCCTCCAATGTAGGGCATGAACTTACAATAGGAATTTGCATTGACTCGGGTTATAGACCGATGGGGTTCGCACTGTACGAGACTATTGTACCAGTCGCACTGATACATTTTAAATGATACCAAACACGACTGTTAATTAACTTGCATTGACATGGAACATTATAATTTGTATAAAATCTTTCTAAGTGAAGAGAAGAATGTGTTAAGGGAAGGAAGTGGGGAGAAGGAACAAATGTGAAGGAAGGACAGGAGGGAAAAACGCTTTCCCGCAACTTCACCCTGTAGGGTGTGGAGACAAATGGCAGTATGTGTTTGTGTTGTCCATATCTCAGGAGATCAAAGTATCTGAGGTTCTGTTTGTCTTACGGGGTCAGTGCATATCAATTCATGAGCATTATTAATGTTTTGATGTGAATAAGGGAAAGTAGGGGTCAGTTGACAATGGCCACACAGGCTACGCTATTTCTCTGTAACTGTGGTTTTGAGTTGTATGCACACATAAATACATGTTGGTTTCAAACATCTTTAAATGTGAATTCTGTCTTCCAGTCTAAAATTACAATTTCATCCTTTTATATCCTAACATGTCCTGCTATTGGTCAGTGCATGTTCATTAACTTTTTCTTTCGGTCAAATAATGGTGGAAACCTTCAATAGGTTTTCTGTAAATCAACAAAGTTTATGTTTATTCACTGGAGTAAAAAGTGTGACAACTAGCTCCCTAATAAATGAAACATACAAAATGATGAATCATTACTACATATTGCCTATATTATACTGGTAATAACTTATATTTTAAAATGTTTGCTAAGTTTAATAATTTAGTTATAAAGTTAGACGTTTCCCCTTGTACCTTTTAAATTTGTAAATCTAATTTTAATAGACACCAAAGCCAAATGAAAAAAAAGTTATGCACAATGCAATTATTTTTCTTTTCTTTTTTACTTTTAAGCACAAGACAAAACATGTTCAAGAATTCGGTCTCATTCATGTTTTCTTTTTCTACATTCAGATTCAGAACCTAAATGGACAAAGTCAAACACCTGTCTCCAGCCAGGTATCCAGTCCCGTCAAGAGCCCGTTACCGTCTGAGGTAATACAATAATGTACTATGTATGCAAACGGGCACATTTTCACTAACATTCAAGGCTGAATACTGTTTGTATGAAATCATATGGTTAGCACACAAACACACACCTAAAGTTACCCTTGACCCCTTGACTTTCATGCCTTTACGCGGAATACATGAGCAAGCGATACTGTATTACACACGCTTTCCTCGAGGCTTGTTCATGCCTCTGGCTTGCTAGATGAGCTGGGAGAACGAGCTTTACTGTAAGGCAGGCTTTGACGTGTGTGTAGTTGCACGCACATGCTAATATGACCACAATTTATGCGTTTGAGCCCAAGTGCAGTACCTGCAGGGTTTAGGGTGTGTCTCAGAGAAAGAATGGACTCTGTAATTCCCAGAGGAGACAGTGTGTTAACACCCATTTAGATTGGTCCCGACAATAGTCATAATATTGCAAGGAAAGTGTCAGAGGGAGTTGCCCTTTATCGCAACTGTTGCTGTCAACCAGCCTGCAGGTGATCAGGGGATGACGGGTATGTACTGGAAGAGCTTAAATGTGTTCTACCAAACAAGCACCTTGTGTGCTTTTTATGTTTTACCGAGCATTTTATGTGACAAAATATTATTTTTCCATAACATATAGTCGAGCTGTGGTCACACTTTTTTTTTTTTCAAAAGTTAGTGTATCAAGAAAACAGCAGTCAGTGAATTGTCATTTATATTCAAGTTGCAATATTTCAAATTATGCAAAAGGTGCATAATTAAAAATGGTGCATAATTATAATCTTAATATTTCTTTAATTGTGTGTATGTGAGATACATAAAATGCTAGATTTGAAATTAGCCTTAGCAAAACCATATGGAAAATGGGAAACATATGATATCACTCTCTAAAGCTTTTTTATATATAAATAAAAATTCAGTGATAAATAATAATCTTGAAATATCAATAGATATGAACACCACACTACTTTCCTGCAACACTAAGAAATAAATAAGGTATGATTTTTTTATTTTGTTTTGAACCAAACAGTTAGGCCGTGTGTCCACCAAGTGTTTATTAGCCAGCTGAAAACACCAGACGCTCTTCTGAAAATGCCTTGCTGTGTTTTTTTTCCGGTTGAGACTTTGGTTGCTCTGATACGAAATATCCGCAGAAGTGCAAAGTATTTGGCTTTAAATGGTTTTGTTCTGTTGTTGTGCTTGTTTTTGTCGTCTGTTGCCGTTGTACAAGCCGAATGTGGCGGTTTATCAGTGTGGTATTTGTCCCTCCCCTCTTCTGCTGTGATTGGACGGCTGGGTAAAAAGTAGGGGTGTGCACGCCACGATTATTCGATCTGTAATTATTCGAAAAATAAAAATACTATTCGAATTTTGCTACATATGTTGCTTTGCTGGCCGTAAATTCAGTGAAATCCTATACACGCAAACTAAAACTCGCAGTTATAGCTAAATGCACTAGGTGGCGCTAGTGTTGTCAAAAGTACCGACTTCGGTACCAAGTCGGTACTGAAATTTAAAAAATGTGACGCTTTGAGCGCTGTTGAGCGGAATCGTTAACACCTCGGAATGGCCGGCCATTGTCACGTGCTCATCAAATATGTCTGTGATTGGCTACAATGATCAGCGCTTCAAAAACATGTTGTAAATATACATCAATAACGCTCTTCAGCGAGCGATTACACAGATACACACTGGAGCGTTTGAAAGCAGGCGTCTATCAGCGGATCGATCCACTGGCGCTGATAGACGCCTGCTTTTGCTTTCAAAACACTTTCAAACGCTCCCGTGCGTTGATCATTGTAGCCAATCACAGACATATCCGATGAGCTCCTGAACACAATGGCCAATCAGAGGTGTTTATGATTACGCTCAACAGCGCTCAAAGCGTCACATTTTTTTAATTTCAGTACCGACTTGGTACCGAAGTCGGTACTTTTGACAACACTAGGTGGCGCTGTGAAGCTTGTCAACAAGTTGATTGTATTTGATCACAGAATGTCGTCTGCCTCATTTTCCCTGAGGCAACTTTCACCCCGACATGTGGATGTTCTTTTTTTTTTCAACATGAACATGCGAAACAATATAAGCAGTATAACCATATGCTGACTCGACTGTATTATGTAGGCCTACGTTCGGCACGATAACTGGCGCTTATTTATTAGCGGGGTTTTTTTCGTTCGCTTTGCTTCAGCCGAACATGTACAGTTTGTTTTTGTTTTCTTTTGTTTGGCCAGACTCTAGCCAAAGCTCAGCCTAATGCTGTTTGACACAAGAGTGTGAAACAAAAAAAACAGCGCCAGAATGTAAGCCAGACTCGGCCCAGACTTTGTTGCTATCTGGTATGCATTTGTTCTGTATATTTTATTGTGTACACACATTGTTTAATGTTTTCAACTAAAAGCTATAATGTAAGCTTGTTGTGTATATTGATGATGACAAAAACGTAATGTTAAAAAAAATAATGGGTCTCCTTCACTAAGCATGCTTATGCACAAATGTGTGTCTGACAATGCAAACGATTTTAAGAACATATTACAATTCACCAAAAATAAAAAATATAAGAATGACTGAAACCACATGTACGCAAAAAGCACTTACTCTGTACGGCCTTATAATCGTATTAAAGCAGCACCAGGTAACTTTTCAACCTTAATAATATATTTCCAAGTCTCTTGTGATGGTACATCGACTTACAATAGGTTGAATGACACGTCTGCCATAGCCTGACGGGGTCTGTAGCGTTTTTAATCGTACTTTTAAACTTCGGGTTTCGGGTAGTAACCGGCGAACAAAGTGAACTACAAAATTCGACTGCTTTACGGCATATACGTCACTTCCACCACCACCCCCACTTCCTTAAAATCGGACGTGCGAGCCAAACTAGCGTTTGTTTGCCAAATGTTATAGTCATGGCCGAAGCAGCACAGAAAAGCAAGAAAGAAAAGGTTTTGTCGGAGGAAAGCAAAAAGAGGAAACGAGAATGTGATCGTATTAAAGGCAGAACGAGGATCAACATTGGGCCAGCGTTTCCTCGCAGGCGTGAGCTGAAGGAGGAGGAGGGGTGCCCGATGCCACCCGTCCCGGTTTTCCAGGGATTATTCTCTTTTTTGAGCGACAGTCCCAGAAAATTCATATTCTTTCCCGGGACACGAATTGCCCCGTTTTTTTTGTGAAAATGTACTTCTAAAGTAGAGTTTCCTGGTTTCAAATTAAACCGTTTCCGTCTACTGTTACTGTGTTTTCTTCATAGTTGTGTACAGTACATCCAATCCTGTGTCCGTAAACGGGTAAAAAACATGGTAAAAACGGGTAAAACAGTGGATTGGCAAATGCCAGGCGTTTACTTTTATTTGATTGGAAGCTCAACTTATCGCCTAGCAACTGCCTGTGCTGTCGGTCGGTCGCGCGCGCGCATCAACACACATCCAAGATGATACAGTGTGAGTTTAGTTGCTAGATAGCTTTTTAAAATATGTCTATTTACATCTATTGTGTGAAATGGGGAGAGAGACGGACGAGGAGGATAACCACTGTCTATGAGGATAACACAACAAAGTCTGGTAGGGGCTACATTCTTGCAAGTAAATATATAAGATGTACAAAATAATATTTTAGGATACCTAACATGTCTGTGATATTTGTTTATTTGTCTTGCCTCAAGCTATAATAAATCGATTTGTAAAATTTGCAGATTCATCTATGGTAGCTTGATATTATAATATTGACGATATATGGTTATTATATCTACCACTCAAACATTGCATTGAAGTATCATATAGATTCAGTAAAACGGTAACCAATAGACTAGACTACTACTGTATAATGACGCTGGCTTGTAAACGTGAGCATCACGATCATTTGTCGTTTGAAAAAAAATAAAACCCATGAAATTATATTCATATGACATGCTGAAATATATGCCACTGTACCTGGATGAAGACATTTCACACGCGACACAAGCAGAACACCTGCATGTGAACTCCTCCTACAGTGTTCTGGGCTATCATGGTTGTCAACAAATGCACGTGCATGTATGACAGAGTTTACGACAGTAGTAGAGGACAATTCTGTTTCCCAACTCTAGGGGGACCCCGAGAGCAAAAAAAAGAAAAGTAACCTAGTGTTACTTTAAAGGTGACCTATGCAGGTTTTTTACCTTAACTGAAGAGCTTCGGAGTCATTGGAATGGTTATATCACTTTTTTCGGGTTGAATGGTGGTTGTCTCGCACCCCCGTATCGCCTGTGAGCGGAAAAACCACCCCTGCAACTTTGGGCCGGCGGGCCGCCGCATCAGAAAGTATCGCGTGATACCAGGTCTCGCGATGTAACGCATTGCTTTACGGCAAAAAAAAAAAATCTGCTAAAATTGTAATTTAATATTTTATTGCGCTCCCTCCTCACGCTGTTGGAACCCGAATGAAGAAGTCGTTGTAAAGAATGTCCCGTCTGCTTTGATGTCATTGATCTACTAGCCTCTGGTATCTGAGAGTCGCCAACAAGTTTTTCAATAGTGTTGTCAAATATCTATTCCGAAGCTGTAGGGGGAGCTCTATAGAGAAACCTGCGAGCAAAAAGCGAGAATACAGCGAAGAAATTCCTGAAACTGCATAGCCCTGCTTTAAGAATTATATTTCATCCTAACATGACTATAATTATATTGAAGTATGTTGCATACTCTGAGTGAAATACATGCTTAAGTCACCACCGGGGAATAACTGTTTTTCAATATAGTCTTGTAAACGCGTTCAAAAAACAGATTTTTGGTCGTTTTCAGCGTATTGCTCACTGACATTTCCTCCATTTGTGATCGCCTTTTCACTTCCACTAGTTCATTCAAACATTAACTTTGGTACTGCGCATCAGAAGAAAACAATTTGACTTGTAAGTTGTTATCTGTTCAGGTTCCTATCAGTTTTATTTTTAACACTGTCTCTATGAGCACTGCCAGTTCATTCCGTTTTTAACCCTTGAACGTGAAGGTCTACGGTTGAGTCGTCATCGGTCTTTCATGTGGCCTATCCTAAAGTTTGAAAAGCATTACACTCAATGATTTAAAGCGAGCTGTCATAGGGTTGTGCTTGCAAACATGCTGCGACAGGAGTTGGGAGCACATCATAAGCTTCGAGTTTCGTACACACAGGAGGATTTAGTTGTGATTAGGCGTATTACTCTACACAACTATGTGAGATAGCATTGAAGATTGATTGGTTAGGAGGAGTTTCACATGATGTCATTGAGCTGATGCAAGCAAAATGGTGAATATGAAAATGGGCTTTAGTGCGCGACTCGCGAGCATCTTATACGAACATTTGTAACTTTGTGCTGTGGTTCTTTTGAATAATTCATGCATCAGGTTCATGCTATCCGAGGAGAGGTGA
Source organism: Phoxinus phoxinus (assembly GCF_949152265.1). Taxonomy (NCBI): domain Eukaryota; kingdom Metazoa; phylum Chordata; class Actinopteri; order Cypriniformes; family Leuciscidae; genus Phoxinus; species Phoxinus phoxinus. Next base: position 10,101,278 of record NC_136892.1, on the reverse strand, counting down.
GGATTGTTTAGCAAGCAGTCTTTAGTCCATGAACATACAGACACAAGGATTATCCAAACAAGAAGCCATTAGTGATCCAAACAGTGATGTTACTGGAGACTTTACAACAAGTGACAAATACTGATTAAAAACATGGGGGTGTTTAATTATATACGCAAGAATACAAGAGGCATGGAGACTGACAAGGGTGTAATTATGGGAACTAACCAGACGGCAATGGAAACAAAGGAAACCGGAACAAATGCACAGAAAATGAAACCAGAAACATCAAGGCAACAGAATAACATAATAAGAGTCCTCGATAATAATTAATAATTATATTTAAAATTAATTTTGCCTTATACATATTTTCTTTCACAAAAGCAAAGTTAGAAATTGTTTGTCATTAGGATTTTACACATTATTATTAATATGTTAATTATTTAACTTCAATTAGACCCTTCAACTCATTACTTTTTGACGTTTTCCTATGATTTGACTGTTTGTCAGCTGACTCTGAAAAGATCATGATTTAGGCTTGGCTCTTGCAAAACAATGACTTGGAGCAAAAATGTAATGCAAAAACCATGTTTCTTTGCCACATCTCTGAGGGATTCAAATATGTAAACATTTTATTAATAATTTTCATGTACAGTTATTGTGTGCATGGGAGCATTTGAATTTGGCATTTAAAAATCCTAGGTAAGACCTTAAATAAATTCGCTTTTAAAATGAACCAGTAGGACTCGGGATCATGTGATTATAAACAGAAAAATAATATTGCAATGTTTGAAAACGGTCTTATGGAAAGATTCTTTGTACATTTTAGAACATTCAACTCTTAATGAATAGTTTGGAATGATATTGTTTTACGATAGCCAAAGAGAACTGATCTTTGGTAAAAACAAAAAAACAAAACTGTAGTCCCTCCATTCATTCAAATGCCAAATCTCTCAGTTCCTCTGTATCTCTCTCCACTTGCTTCCTGTGGTCAGACACGCACAACTTCACTTTGAAAGCCGAGCTCCTCCTTCCTTTCACTGTAGACCAGAGCAATGGCCTGCTGTCACACTGGAACAGAGAAGCTTTTGGCTCACTCATTGACCTATTTTTGCACACAGTAAGGTATTGTGGAAAGCAAAAGGCAGAAAGGACATCCCACAGTTGCAGGATTAGTAGTAATGATTAGTAGTGTCTTCTCATAATTCTTGGGAACTCGCTTATCAAAAGGTTTATACGATTTAGTTGTTATTTTCACATCAAAGTAAAGGGACACTAAGCTGCAGTTCCTATTTGTGAGTAATTATTAGGGATCACTTTTGCCCACTCTACCATATGTACATTTCTGGAACATGTCAACAACAACATGTCCTGTGTGAACTCGAACTCGAACTTCAACTATAAAAATATTTTTATGATTTTTCTGTAATGTTGATTTTAGGATTACAGCTCAATGAAGCTCTTTCTGTGCATTCCTGTGCAGAGTTACTCAATCCTGCTGTGGGAATCGAGGTTACAATAGTACAACTGAATTAAATTTGCATTTAAGAAGTTCGGGTGATCTGGAACTACTCCTAGAAATCTTTTGTGCATGACATAACCCATAAATAAAGATTTTTTTGGTCACACTTTAGACTATGGTCCAATTCTCTCTATTAACTAAGACAAATTGCCTATAAACTCCTAATTTTACTGCTTATTAGTAGTTTTTGTAGTGTTTAAGGTTATGTATTGGGTAGGATTAAAGGATGTAGAATATGATCATGCAGAATAAGACATTTATATGTGGTTTATAAGTACTAATAAACAGCCAATATAGTTATATACATGATACGCAACTAGTTAATAATAGTGAGAATTGGACCCTAAACTGAAGTGTTACCTTTTTTAAAAAAATACACACTCTTATTGATTATGCATAGGCCTAAGTGGCAGTTTGTTGCATTTCTAATTCTTTGTTGGACTTCTTATTCTAGTGATACCACCTCAATAGACTCACTAGAACAACTAAACTCTATTATGTGTCCTTGCTTGCTGTCTGCAGATCCTGCTGCAACTTGTCAGGTGGTAAAAGTAACTAATGTCCAAAGTACGTTTCAATCATTGATGATTTCTTATCTTCCTAATCTTGTAAGAACACACCCAGACGCAATCTTTAATTCACACAACTCTGCACAGCTAATCCTGTAAAAATCACAATTTGAGTAATATGCGCAACTGTTAACAAGCTCGGCTCTTTGTTTGACTTTGTTGTTGGCGCTCCAAACCGGTTTCGCCACAGAAGTCTCAGTAGTGAGTCCGCACACCCAGTTAACACCGTCGCTGCTGGCTTTTCTGCTACAGAATGTGTGGAATGTTCTCGAGGCCTGACACACCCACTGTCAAAAACACTTGTCTTTCTATATGTGCTCTCAAAACAGATGCTGACCCCTGCAAACAAACACCTATAGTACTTCTGCTGCATTGCTAAACTTGCTAAACTAAATGCATGGGACAGAGCAGAGACACTTGTAGGATACTTGCTCAAGTTGGTCTTCTGGTAGAGCATGGGACTACCAACCTTAAGTTCACAAGTTTGAATCACAGGGAAACGCATACATTTAAGATAAATTTCTCTTAAAGTTGAAAACCAATGAATGATGAGGACCTGAATCTTGATTCGAAAAATGAAATCGGTCATCTTGGTAAATGACTTCTAGTTATGTCATGATGATTAAAATTGAAACCTAAAGATCTTTTGTAGTGTCAGTTCAGTTACCGTATAATTCTGGATGAAACCAGACCCCGAGTGCTTTTCTCTCACGGATCAGTGGAATCTGGCCCGACCACTCCGACACACCTCGGCTTCTGGAAGTTACTGGAGGATTGACAAAACTGCTGCTCTGTCTTGCATTATATGTTGTGCCATCAATCATTTAGAAACACAAACACTGCTTAAGCTTTTAGAATGCAAACATATCAATCAATCTGAATGAAAACACTATTAGTTATGGGTGCCCCAAAATAGAAAATTTGGCCTATCATTATTTAAAAAAATAGCTTTCCTTATATAAATATATATGTTTGTGTTGTTCTTCTAAATGTGACTAAGGCATTAAGATATTTTAAACAATTACATCAAGATTTTCTGTAAACCTGCTCTTGGAACAATGTGTGTTTTGAGAAGTGCTATGCAAATAAATTTGACTTTAAAAAATCAGAGCAATGCAGATAATTTAAAAATGGTAATATTGGCCGATATCATATTGTGCTTCTCTTCTTCTACTACTACTACTACTACGGTACCACTACTACTAAAGTTTTCTAGCAGATGGCAATGTATAGAATGCAAAATTTGCATAGATATATTTCCATCAATAGCTTCAGCTATCAGCAACAGCTGCATATTACCTTTTTTTTTCTGCTCCCCTGGAGGCCTTATATCTTTATGGTCCACTCAATTCCCAGCATGTAGTTTTGTTTTCTGCTTTTAAGAGTATTGTTAGAGAAGTCACTTCAGGAGTGTCTGATCTGGATCGATGCACATGGGTGTGGGGTTTAACTTACTATTCATCGAGGTGTGGACTGTCTCTCGTAGTATGCATCACTCACAATCTACTTTAAAAAATGTAACACATACTTGTAAACATTAACCCTCATTTCTGAGCTCACATTGACATATTTTGTTTGCTTCTTTGAAATGCTTCCTCCATTTTGACATACTAACAGTTATATAAGCATCGTGTTTTGCATGTGTCAAGGAAGAGCAGTGTTGATCCTGTAGCTGATTTGTTTAATATTAAACTTGCAGAATAACATCTGATAAAATTCATGTAACTCAACACAAAAGTTGTGCACTCATGCTCAGAATATCCTCTCTTCACATCCTGCCCTTTTTCCAGTCGGAGTCTGTGGAGAGTTCAAGCATTCATGAGGAGTACGCGGTGGACATGAGGGAAATGAAGAATGGCTTCTCCTCTGAGATTAAGACCGAGGTATTCGAGGAGGAACCCGTCGCCAAGATGGACAACCGCTTCTTTGGTGAGCTTCTTGCCGAGGTTTACCGCAAGAACTACGATATTCACGCCTGCATCTCCGAGCATGTGGCGAAGATCCGGGGAAGGTAGAGCACATTATTCAGCGTTTTGATGTTTTTAAAACCGTTATTTTATAATAAGTACATTTTCACAAGCTAATTCATGAAATGCCATGCTTCAATTACAATAATAAGATATAATGAGCAATATTCACATATTCTGTCTTAGTGAATTCCTCGCTGTGTGCCTTAAAGGAGTATTTAAATGTAAGATTTGCATGCAGATAACCCTGTCAAACACTATATAGATGATTGATGACTTAACACTGAGAAAACCTATTACAGACCAAAATGAAATCTCATCTCTTTAGCTAATCTGGAGCCACTTTCTCAAATGACTCATTAGAGTGATCAAAATCCTGAAACCTCTCCGCCTTGTCTAAAGCTGTCTAAGCGCAAGGCTCAATCTAGTGATTCATGGCAAGTTAAGAGGATCTGTACTTTACACCTTAGAAATGATTGTGAGAACAGCAACACCTCTGGACGCCTCTGCTTTAAGGCTCTTTTTTTTTCTGTAATTTTGACTCATTCACATTGTTCTCCGTCTCTGCAGGAAACACCTTCTGGACTCCACCATTGACTACAAGGTAGGGAGTGGCAGATTAAGTTCCTGTGAAGTTGGCTAAAAGTTTTCCATGTTGCATACAGGATTTCAAGTTTCAAAAATTTTAATTTACCCCCCCCCCCCCCATTTTATAAATTTGTTCAAAAGTAAATTTAAACTGCAATTTATAATATGCACATTGTGGCATTGTTCCACCTCTACTATTATGAGAATGTTTTTTGACATTTTCATTGGGGCATAAATAAAAAAATATCAGCGTGAAAGAACTGTCCTGATATCACAAAATAACTTCCCAAAAACATATTTATTCATTAACAATTCATGATATTTTGGAAGAAAAAAAAAAGTTTGACAATGTTCTTGCAGCTCTTGGTCGAAGAATATATATGATGAACTTGTTAAACACGTGTTTGTCTGTGTGTGTGTGTTTGCAGGTGGACAAAGATGAAATAGAGAGTCTTATTCCCAAAGGAGTGTCTGAACTGACTAAGCAACAGATCCGCTACCTGCTGCAGGTGAGCGCACATTATGAACGACTGCCCTGCCCACTTCCACTCACCCCACCCTCAGACGCCTCTCCTGACCGCGGCAGATTATTAGCTCATAAAACCTGTCCCAGGAACACATGTTCCTCCAGGCACAATGTAGCCTCTCAGTCATTTTTTGAGCTGGGAGTCTGATAAAAAGAGACATTTGCTTCATCTTCAGTCATTTTTTTGGATATTCAGTCAACTTTATTGAGCAAGTTAGATTAGATTAAGTGCTGTCACTATTTTCTGTTATTTGAACTGTAAATTCAGTAGGGGGCTTCAAGTGAATATATGTGATTATTCATTTATGCACTATATTGCCAAACGTATTGGGAAACCCCTCCAAATTATTGAATTCAGGTGTTCCAATCACTTCCATGGCCACAGTTGTATAACATTAAGCACCTAGGCATGCAGACTGCTCCTCAAACATTTGTGAAAGAATGGGTGAGTCACAGGATCTCAGTGAATTCAAGCGTGGTACCGTGATAGGTGTCCACCTGTGCAATAAGTCCATTCATGAAATTTTCTCGCTACTAAATATTCCACGGTCAACGGTTCGTGGTATTATAACAGTGGAAGCAATTGGGAACAACAGCAACTAAGCCACGAATTGGTAGGCCACGTAAAATCACAGAGCGGGGTCAGCACATGCTGAGGTGCACAGAAGTCGCCAACTTTCTGCAGAGTCAATAGCTACAGAATACAGACCTCCAAACTTCATGTGGCCTTCAGATTAGCTCAAGAACAGTGCATAGAGAGCTTCGTGAAGTGGGTTTCCATGGCAGAGCAGCTGCATCCAAGCCTTACATCACCAAGTGCAATGCAAAGCGTCAGATGCAGTAAAGCACGCCGCCACTGGACTCTAGAGCAGTGGAGACTTGTTCTCTGGAGTGATAAATCACGCTTCTCTGTCTGGCAATCGATGGACGAGTCTGGGTTTGGCGGTTGCCAGGAGAACGGTACTTGACTGACTGCATTGTGCCAAGTGTAAAGTTTGGTGGTGGGGGTTTATGATGTTTTTCAGGGGTTTGGCTTGGCCCCTTAGTTCCAGTGAAAGGAACTCTTAATGCTTCAGTATTCCCTCCTGTTCCAACATGACTGCGTACCAGTGCACAAAGCAAGGTCCATAAAGACATGGATGAGCGAGTTTGGTGTGGAGGAACTTCACTGGCCTGCAAAGAGTCCTGACCTCAACCCGATAGAGAACACCTTTGCGATGAATTAGAGCGGCGACTGCGAGCCAGACCTTCTCGTCCAACATCAGTACCTGACCTCACAAATGCGCTTCAAGAAGAATTGTCAAAAATTCCCATAAACACACTCCTAAACCTTGTGGAAAGCCTTCCCAGAAGAGTTGAAGCTGTTTTAGCTGCAAAGGGTGGGCCAACTCCATATTAAACCCAACAGATTAAAGAATGTGCATGTAAAAGCAGAGGTCCCAAAACCTTTGTAATATAGTGTGTGTGTGTGTGTGTGTGTGTGTGTGTGTGTGTATATATATATATAACATTCAAACACAACATAGTGTATGATGATGCTGTTCATTAATTTTGTTTGGTCCTTTGCCTCAATGGGACTAAATGTGAACTATAAACAACGAACTTTCAGTGATCAGGGTGCAGTTACATCAGACAAAGCAAATTCATGTGCATGTAAAGGCAAGCGTCCCAAAACTTTTGGCAATATAGTTTGTAGATTCACACACACACACTTATATTACATTTTATATTAGCTGCGATTAATCACAATTTATCAATTTGACAGCACTAAATAAAACATAACAGTCAATACATATGAAGCACTTTAGTTGGTTTCAGACACAAAGTAAATGTCTTTCTCTCCCTCATCTAGACTCGTGTGACGGCTGATAAGACCATGCGTCTGCTGATGGCCACGTTCAGCAGTCTGCGAGAGGAACTTGTGCGTATGCAGGAGGATCTGAGGGTGAGTGCGATTATTCTACCACCAAACCAACCGACAGCCTCCTGTCCTGCAGAAGCAGTCGATGTGATGATGAATACATGTCAGGTTTTGCCTCGGGCGTGCGTTTGCTTTACTCTCCAGCTTTCAGCTGACCTTGTGTTTTTCAAGGTGGGATGCGTGTGTTCACAGATTCAGTGGTATGATGTAACCGCTAAACAACAGCCCCCAGCCCTTTAACATTGTATTAGCATTCATTTGTTAAAGGTAAAACAAATATTTTTTCTACTTCTTCGATTATACATGAGAAAATTACAAAAGTTCATACGTCAAATTTAATAATATGCACCTTACTTCTGCAAATACGAATTCAGATTGTGATTCAGGATACCAAAAGAATATCACAAAATGCCAACCTGCTTTGTTGGTATAGCAAGAGGTAATTTCCTGTTTGACTGAACAAAGCTTCTGCTCAGTTAAACATGAACCATCACAAGGTCATCACAAATACATGCAGCATTTTTTCAGTTGGTAAGCCAAAATGGAGCAGACAACAGCTACTGAAGACAGCAACTACGTCAGTGTCTGTGTTTTCACTAATTATCCACTCAAAATAATCAAAAAAAGATAATTGCTTACAATAAAGCTTTGTGTTGTCTCTTTTGAAGCAAGAAGTATTGCAAATGTGTGTATGTGTGTGAGATCTGACTGATCATGATTGGTCAGTTGTAGCATTCTGATGTCATATATTTTATGGTATGACTAGGGCTGCATGATTTGGGAAAAAATGTACCGTAATCAATTATTGCACTCAATTAACATGACAATAAAATAAACATAATAATATTGTTATGTATTATTACTAGTGTAATATTTCACCTTAAAATAAAACAACAACTGTACAACTACTAATACTAATATTTATGGCTGTCTTAATTTTCAAGCATTAATCCATCAGGTTTTTATTTAGACGGAAACCGCAGGGAGCCTTAAAGCTTCTCCTTTTTTGAAAACGGCTGGTTTATACAGCAAGCGCTTCTCATTACAAGTTTGGGAAGATGGTTGGCACGTGTTGTCCTCCCAAATGCATGTTATGAGTGACCCAAACTCAGAACACATGCAGGGATGATTTCATGTGGAGTCACTCTGAGACACTGAAAATACCACTAAGCCATATCGCAAATTCAGTTTATTTTGATAATTTGTGCAGCCCTAGTTATAACTATATATTTGATCATTGTTCTTGGCAGACTTTCTTCTTACAAAAGTTTTACTTTTAATAAAACATGTAAGCACTTAAATCAATTAGGTAATTAACTCTAAAGGGTGTGGTAATGTACAGTTAGATGGTTGCTTTTGTAAAAATAAATAAATTCATTAATTAATTAAACCAGACAGTGATAGGAGTCACTGTTTTGTAGTTTTTGAAGATATAACCTGTTAGCATATAATTTGACTAGCATCTACTGATTTTTACTAAGCATGCACAATTATATGGTTAGTTGCAACTTGCATTTGGATTAACTGTGTGCATTTGCAGAATCTGGAGAGTGAGAAGGAGGCGCTGGAGAGAGAAATGAACTTTAAGAAAGATCAAGCTTCTAAATATGAGAAACTACTGGACAACGTACGCGAGCAAAGCGGACAAATGCAGGTACCATAAAACTTCACTTCATCACTCCTGTCAACAATGCAACAATTTAACAGCAGCATTTAAGTAAGACATGTATTCTTATTAAATCTACTAACGTTGTTTAATCAAGAACAGTGAGTGAATTTCTGTTTTTCTTTTGTTGTTTGATTTATATAAACAGCATATATAGCAGTTGATACTGTATATTACGCTGCTTTCACTTTAATACACAGATCTAATGAGACTTATATTACTCCTTGTAAAAAGGGGCATAATAGGTCCCCTTTAATCAAGTCAAATACATTTGCATATGCCTGCCTCCAGAGCAAGACATTGACAAATAGTTTTACATCATCGCACCATAGGCCCCGCCCACGGGCATTCAGTCGCTTAAAGTCCCTGTAAAGTCAAAATTTAATTAAAATAAGCTATCAAAATCTAGAAAAAATTAGCAGTATTCTCTGCTCTCAAACGCTGGGGGCGTGTCCGCTGGCTGCGCTGAAACCACGCCCACTCGCGGGACGGGAGGACGAAGGCCGAGGCGAGAGATAGTCGGTTCGGCCCCATTCACCAGTAACAGCGGATTATCAGTCGATCCCAGTTGTCTCCGACGAAAGTTTATAAAACTATCCTGTGTAAAATGATCACTACAGAGGCGGGTGTTGGTGGGGATCCTCGGCTCTCCATCAAAGGGGATCGTCACAGAATTAATCCACTTCTTCTTGATATAGTCGTTTTTCGGAAATTTAAATAAGGGCACCGATCTGTTTTGTAAGTGATCGCATCCAGGTAATACGCATTTTCGTGACGAAGGCATAGCTAGCTAGCAAACTAGGCTGTAGTAACTAATAGTACTGACAGTAACTCGCGATTGAGCTGCGAATTGATGCGAATGTGCTCTATTGTTAGGGGAGGGGCCAGCGTCAGTGGCTCCAGCGCGTCATTGACAGTAGGGGCGGGGCCAGGAGCTCAGTGGCTCCAGCGCGTCATCGAGCCACCAGTTTAGCCCCGCCCAAAAATCCTGAACACAGCAACGGTGAAAAACTGTTTAACGGTCTAACTCCACAATTCAGTTCTTCACAGCAATACATTTCTAACATTTATAATTGCGTTTAGATTTTTTTTTTTTTAATTGCCTTTACAGGGACTTTAACGACAGACATTTGCCTACACGTGATGCGACGCAACACTCGCATCCAATCACAGGCAAAAGAACCCATTTTAATCACTGATGCTCTCTACACTGCCCTTAAAATTTATAATTTCAGACAGAGGGGCAGAATGAGGATTGAAAATAATAGTTTTTCCACACTTATATTTGTTTTTTGTTTTGTTCAAAAAACTGGTCCTGACCACTTTAATGATGACAACTAACAACCTGTTCATGTTATTAGATATCTTTGAAGGAAAGTCACAATGCTCAGCGTTCTCTAGAAAGTCAGCTACTGGCCTTCCAGACCAGAGACCCCAGCAAAGACTACCGCATCAAAGAGCTGGAGGGCAGCAAGAGGGCCCTGGAGCAGGAGAATGAGCTGCTCAGGAAGAAGGTGGGCAAACCTCAGGGTCTTCATCAAAATTCTGCTTAATAATTATACACCATACACTCTCACATATTATGTAAACACAAACTTTTATTTCGGATGCGATTAATCATTCCCCAGCACTATTATACATACATATTTTATTATTATTTAAATATCATTTATTACAAACACCAGCTGTGAAAGTGCATCTAAGCCTAGTCAAAAACCTTTATTATACACATAACACACACGACTCACAAGAACAGTTCATTTCCTATCAGATATAAATGAAAATGATGATGACTTGTGGCTCATTGAGTCCCATCCGTCACCGGTGCGATTCACTAAAGTTTTCAATAAAAGAACCAGTCAAACGTTTGTAAAGCAAACTACACTGGTCACACTGCATGTTTGTGTGCAGTAAGGTGCGCCGCAAAGACAACAAGAGAAATTGTTCATGGACCTTTAAACTCATCACTCAATTCACACTGCAAAAAATATAATTTCTTCTTTGTAGACTGTGGCTGGTCCAATCTCACTATACATGCTATAATATTATGTTTCAGTATTTACTTAGCATTATTTACTAGCAGTCTTGCAGTTTGTAAAATGCTCAAAAATAGGAAAGTAGACTTATACTGTGGAAATCATTGATTCTAGGGTTGTAATTTTTTTTGTCTTCCCGTCCCTCATGTGTCTTCCCTAATTATGTTTCCCTGCATTTACTGGTATCTCTTCCGCAGATGACAGGGCAGTGCAGTAGTTCCACTGTGCAAATCAAAACAGAGGAGCTGTCTAGAGAGTATGAACGGATGCTGAATGAACTGCGGGGGGAGAAGGACAGAGAGCTCCAGAACCTGCGGGTAAATAAGGAAGAAACTTGTACATTTGTACTCATGTACAGGGTTCCCATGCTTCTTGAAAGTACTTGAAATTATATTTTATTAACAAAGAGCATTGTCAAATGATCTACACTATCAGTACCATCGGAGGCTTACCGGTATTTATATAGCCGAATCGTCTTGGTTCCTCGACAGTCTTTTCTGCATCCCTCTGACTCCTCACTCTCGGCTAGCTCCTATCCCAGTCAGGGATACAGGGGAGAACTCTGGGTTCGGGCCACATTCCAGGCTCGGAGCCCTCCCTCGGACATGAGGAAAAATACGCATTCTCTTGTACTCAGTTTAATTATTTATAAGTGTGAACTCTGGAATTTCAGACACATGGATTCAAGGACTGTAAAGTATGTGAAAACAAGCATAGGTGTTTGAAAGTGCTAGCCTGGCTAACGTCAAACCTAGTCTCATTGAGACCTGGTCTGGGAACCACATGTTAATTTTCTTGTATTTGAGGCGTGGTTTACGAATGCCCAGAGCCGTTTATTGGGTTCTACGAATGTCTATCAAATGCGCCTGTACGTAGCTCATAGCCAATCGTTTCAATTATACCAGATGACGTATGTAGAGCGACAGAAATTCGACGAGGAAGAAGACGAGGGGTCATAGATTTATGTGTACACGATGGCGTTCAGCGAGCGACTATTGCCGTTTGTGCAAGACAAACATGCCTAATAAAGTAGTGTTTAAAAGCACAGGAGTGTTTATAAAATAGTGCTTTGTTTACCAAGGTAACCGGGGTAACTGCTATATTTCTGCTGTTGCACAAGTAGCGCAAGTAGAAAAGTAGCATTTAAGAGATTGAATTTGCGTTTTCATTCAGTGGGTCTTCCATTTTTGTTCAGACCAATGTGAAGATCGACCCATATTTTTACACAGTTTACACCTGTTGTAAATGTCAAACAGTGGATTGGTAAGAAGCTAACGTGCTTTCAAAAAATTTAGAATAATAAGGTATTTCGAATATTTTATATATATTAGATATTATCTATATTAGCCAAAATGATAAATGATTATACATATTAATTTAAAATACAATACAATACCATATATATATATATATATGGTAATGTAAATATGTATAATCATGTATCATTTTGGCTCACCCTTTTTCTTAAAAAATGGGTTGAAATGTGAGGTTATATATTTATAAATGACAATAATAAGAACACTCTACCGCACACTATTGACTTTACTCTATTTTATTTGTTTTTGTCAAACCTTGTATTATTTGAACTGAAAAGTTGTTTAAGTCCTTGTTTTTATAGTCATTTTATGGTTTAGGATGTTAAATAAATGCTGATCTCCCCCAATTAATTTTATTTGTGCATGTCTTAAAGGTCTTAAAAGACTTCAAATTGATTTAAAAAACCCTGCAGATAACATGCACAATATTTTGTAACGCCAAACAATTACCTTGTCCATATCAATTTCATTTAATTGCAAAATAGATGTATATTTTAATGTTTTAATCAAGTAATTATTCATAAAAAAACTAAAACCAGTGTAAAATAAATGTTAAAAGCAGGAATAATAAAGCTGAAAACGGCATCTCTCGTTCAAACTCGCTCGCTCGAACCAGTGTATGTCTCTCCTCAATGTATTTTAAAAAAAGTCATGCCCCTTAAGTTTGATCTTAGTTGTCAGTATATGCCTTTACATACTGCAGTAATGATAGACACGGGTACAGTAGGTCTTTGACAGTGTCCAGATTGGCAGTAACAAACCCACCTTTATTGTGTTTGATATAAAGTAAAAGGTGCTTTTAAAAAGTGCTCGAAAGTCCTTGAATCTGGTGTTCATATGAAAGAGTGGGAACCCTGAATGTATTAAATTGTGTTTTTAGGTAAAACTACGGAAGTATGGAAAAGCTGTTTATTGCTTTATAAGCATCCTAAAATGCTTTTATAAAATGACTAGTATGATAAAGACTCAAATGTTCAGTAAATTTTAAGAGACAAACTATTTAATTCAGTAATATAGTTAATTAGTCAAACTGTAGGCTGTGTATGATTGATGAACAATTTGGGTCATTAAGATACACTACTGTTCAAAAGGTTGGGGTCAAAACGATTTTTAATGTTTATTTTTTCTTTTTTAATTCTCTTTTGTTCACCAAGGCTGCGTTTATTTGATGCAGCCTTGGTAAATTTGCAGGATGCTTTGCTAAATAGAAAGCATCTATTTGAAACTGAAAGATTTTAGAACATTTAGAAATGTCTTTACTGTGAATTTCATGCCTCGGCTGAATACAATTAATTTCTTTAAATACTTTTATAAAAAATCTTACTGACCCCAAACTTGCAAATGTTAGTGTAGAATCCTTCACATGCATCCCATCTAGTCAGAACTATCTATTTTATGTGTATTTCTTCTTTTCCAGTCTCAGCTTATAAAAATCCAGACTGAGCGCACAGTGACACACACCTCTGACAGCACCTTGGAGCTGCGCATCACTGAGCTCCTGACCAAACTGGAGCAACATGAAAGCGTCATCAGACACCAGGAGGAGGTACGTCAACATACGCCCTCATACAGACATAAAACGCTCTGTCAGTGTTGTTTTCAACAACATCAGATCTGCCATGTGATGTGATGACATTTTCCCAATGTTTCCTTGAGCTGAAATTTGACAGCTTGGAAACCTGCTGGAAAAACATGAACCTCAATGAGTTGAGGCAGTCCTTATTTTTGTCCTTTTATGCCTTTATTATTAGATAGGACAGTGTAGATGAGACGGGATCGAGCCGGGACTCGAACTCAGGTCGCCTGAGGCACATCTGCGTCATTGTCGGAGCGTTGCCCACAAGGCTATTGCTCTGACAGACCATTTCTCTTTGAACCATTTCATTTTCTTCATGCTATATATATATATATATATATATATATATATATATATATATATGTATATATATATATATATATATATATATATATATATATATATATATATATATATATATATATATATATATATATGCAGTCTGTCATTCTAGAAATGCCTCAGGAGCAATTTTAAGTTAAACCTGACTTAAAGAGGATTTATTATGCAAAATTCATATTTTTTTCTCCCCAAACGAGTGGTTCCAGTTTTCCCCGTACTCTTACATAAGAGTAGAGTGAAGCCCCGCCCACGACTGGTGACGATCTGCCCTATTAGCATAGATCCCGTCCTGAGTGAGAAGCACAGAGTCTGCCATTTCTGTTTACTCGCTGTATCCGCCAGTTAGAGTATTACAATGTCTGCGCCAAAAAAACATTACAAATGTTCTGTTATTGGAAGTACCAACAAACATAAGAGTAACCATACTCCTGCCATCTGAGCCACTGAGGACACTGGCACATTTCCTTCATAAATGAACTTCAACCAAAGAAAGTCGGTAATGTGTTGCGCAAATTTACACCTGACTGCAAACCAGTGTCAGTTTTAACACTGGATTTGCACTAAACTTGTTTCTAAAAGATTTTTAGATAAACTTGACGGTACATGCTAGTCGATGAGTTGAATCAACTTAACTCCACAACAACTACATAAATGTATCCACTAACCATTGAGAAACGTCCAGTTGCATTCTAAAAGTTGTAACGTCTTCGAGTCCATCAGTGTCCGACTGTGGTTCGCACATAAAAGGCTGAACACCACTACTGACCATTTCGGCCATGTGACATTCTCCAGTTTGGTGGAGTATCAGAGGCATGAGCTGTGAAAGCTCCGCCCTCTTCTGGAAAGGGGGGCGGAGAGCAGCAGCTCATTTGTATTTAAAGAGACACACACAAAAAATGCTTTTTTATGCTCATACCCAAATAGGGGCAAATTTGACATGATCTGTGGGGTATTTTGAGCTGACACTTCAGACAGATTCTGGGGACACCAGACATATATATTACATGTTGTGAAAAGGGGCATAATAGGTCCCTTTTAACTCAGGATTAAACAAATTACAGGTTCTAGGTTTACTGTAAAACTAAAACAAGGAAATTTTGATTTTAATCCAGGTTAATTCAGTCATTCATTCTGTACGCAATTGTTTTTGTTAGAGGGGTTTGTTGGAAAAATAGATATTTAAAATATGAATTATATCAGAAGTCGGTATTGACATGTTCAAGGAAAACATCTACCGGTATTTCTAAACAAATCACTGAATGAGGTCATGATTCTCATTGTAAGGAACAGCACTTGATAGTTGGCATTCTTTGGTTTCTTCCGTCTCTGCGTTACCTCAGCTTCATTACCCTTGAGGAATGTGAAGTCACCGTACAATACTGGAGTACTTCATTCTGACCTTTGACTTTTCACTCTCAGGAGATCAAGCGACTCAAGCAGCAGAGGATTGACAGCTCCAGCAGTGCGACGAAGACTGTCGTTACAAAGAGGTGTGTGTGTGTTTATTGCTTATGAATTGTCTGAATACCATGTGAAAACTAAATTGCCATTCAGTCCTAATTGTTATTGTGAACTCTTTCTTATCATGGGACAGATACTCGACCCAGTACCCTTTACTGGGTCTGCTGAGTGACGATTACAAGTACACACCACCTATTAAAGCGGACAGGACCGTCTTCTTCGAGACGACGGGGGAGGTCACCACACGACTTGCCTAGATTGTAAGACTTGAAATTGTTTGGAATGGGAGGCTTTTTTCCAGGTGTTGTGTAGAAAAGACTTTTTACTATGGTCACGTAAAAGGGGTCATGTAAATTATAAATGTTCATAAATGTTCTATGATATTTTGAAGGGGAGAAAAGCATTTAGAAAAGGAGGGTGTTTACATAGAGCTGTTAAAGGTACAGCAGCCAACCTGCTTTCTTGTTGTTGTTGTTTTTTACCACAAATGCTCATGTAAAGCTAAATTCTGCATTTATTGGATAATTTGTTATATTTAAAAAGTATGGGGTCGGTACGTTTTTTTTTTTTTTTTTTAATTAACTTTATTCAGCAAAGATGCATTAAAAATGACAGTAAAGACATTTATAATGTTGCAAAAGATTTTGATTTCAAATAAATGCTGTTTTTCACTCTTCATTAAGCAGCACTACCATTTTCAACTAATAATAATACAAAGAAATGTTTCTTGAGTCAAATCAGCATATTAGAATGATTTCTGAAGGATAGATCATGAGTAATAATGCCGAAGATAAAATGGTAAAATATATTGATCAATGATATTCACTTGACCTGTGACTGGTCATATTGTGTTGGTTAATCAGATGTATATTAAATTGTAATCATATTCCTTTTTTTTTTTTTGGTCAAATAAATGCAGTCTTGGTGAACATAAGACATCTTTCAAAAAACATAAAATTGCACCGACCTCAAACTTTTGAACAGTAGTAGGGTACACTCACTGTTGACTTTGACTAGTTTTCTGGGTACATGTATATTTTCATGCAAAAAAAGTGTTAAGACGACATTGTTTTCTTTAGTTGCACTAGAAGTTTCACATCATTTCCAAAATGTCACACCTTGTCCAGAGCATTTATCTCAAGCGTGTGTTTGTCTGGGAACACAACACAGTGTTCACTAGTTAATAATAGATCGCTCGCTGGCGTAGAGGGCCAATGCTAAATTCTACGGCTGGCATAAATGAATGATGTCATAGGACTCGCTTTTTGCCAGTGACCTCATTATTTTATACACAATAACCGATGAAAAACAAAATGATGCAATAAAGCAGAATGCATATTTAATCACATTCCTGCTTAGACAAAGAATTACCGGTAAGCACCACAAAGACCACAGAAAAAGGGTCTGTTCTTGCAGCAGTTAGGGTTTTAAGATGAAACGTTAACCGCATTATGTGCTGTATGTTGCGGCATTTCAGCTTTATACGGCCCAGGGAATGTTTACATCGACACCAGCCGTGCCAAAATGTGTTCTGTTGACACATCATGTTTTCTCAATCGAAAGTCTCATAGCTGGCCGTACTTTCTGGGAAGTCCATGGAGTTTCCTGCAAAGATTTTTTGTTACTCCAACGCATGTCAGAGTGACGTTTTATCACTCCGAATACTTTTAAAACCACTACGGCCCAGCATTCTCAAGCTGTAAAGAACGCTGACGGGAAACACCAAGAATTAGATGAGATGGTTATCAGGTGGTTATTGAATAAAAAAAATGTGTTTCCCAGTAAAATACAGCGTGAAGCCAAACTTGCCCATGTGTGTTTTGTTATTACCGATTCTTAAAGAAGTGTCTCTTTCTCACAGGAATGAACAGGAAGAAGAAGATTCCCCGTCTGAATCCCGCTCCCGCTCTCTCTCCCTGCATGCCGCCCTCTTCCCAGCGGCTCCTATTGGTGGCGGTGGCGCTGACTTTTCGTGCTTAGGCTTTGGATTTGGATAATGCCATATGAAGTATGAACCAACCACAGCATTTAATGACACATCTTCCAGAAGCATCTTGTTTATTACGATATAGCGTGACTACTGATAGTTATTTTTATATTTGTGTGTCATCTCTTCATATGATGCACCACAACACTACTGTAAGGATGTAAATATTTGGAGAGAAACGACTTGCAAGTATCGCATACCTTGGCTGGAATGAAAGTTAAGCATTGTCAGTAATGTAAAAGGTGATTGCTGGTTTTCTTATTCAATTGGGTACATTAATTATGCTAATTGTATTATTTTTCTTATGTCACAGAGTTGATGCTTTATATTCAAAATGATGCCTATAGTAATAGTGGTCGATCGATGCATGTTTTTCAATGACAGGAGAGCAGGATGACCCACTAAATACTAAAAGTTTGGGGTCAGTAGCATTTTCTAATGTTTTTTAAATAAACCTCAAGGATGCAAAGCACATTTGATTAAAAATACATTAAAAACAAATATTGTGAAATGTTACAATTTTAAATGACTGTTTTCTTTGATTTGAATATATTTTAAAATGTAATTTATTCCTGTGGTGTAAAGCTGAATTTCCAGCATCATTACTCCAGTCTTCAGTGTCACATGATCCTTCAGAAATCATTCTAATTTGATGATGCTCAAGAAACTTTTCTTACTATCAATGTTGAAAACAGTCGTGCTGCTTAATATTGTTGTGGAAACCGTAATACATTTTTTTTCCTGTCTGTTTGCCTATTTTCAGGATACTTTGGTGAAAACAGTCAATATTTTATTTGAATTTTTTTTTTTTTGTAACAATGTAAAAGTTATTTCTCTCTTTTGATCAATTGAATGCGTCCTTGCTGAATAAAAGTCTTACTGACCCCAAACTTTTGAATGGTAGTTTATATAGCCTAGAAAACATACATGAGAAGCACAAGAATATGAAAATAAATAAATGAAATCAAGTACACATAAAAAAGACCAATTTTTTTTTAATCGCATTATCTGTTTACAAAGCTGTCGGATATTGCAACTGGCACAAAGGGGCGCGAACACACATTTATCTTATCAGCCGATGGCAGATCGTTTATTTTTTCTTTTCTTTTATTATATATATCATTAGGACCCTTCCAGCGATTGTTAAAAAACAAAGTGTAATCTAATATCTCTGTCTGGTAGATCGGTACACCACTAATATGTAATGTAAGCTGGTGAGGGGGTTTACTGCTTTAAAGTGGCTGATAGCGCATAACTGAGTGTAAGCTAATTTCTCAAAGCTATTGCCTACTGTATGTAACTTTTTTTGTCTGTCTGTCAAATGGTTAATTTTAGCCTATGTAAACATTGGTTGTTTTTAAATAAAGTTAATAAAGATTAAAACCTCCATAAACATTTCTGTTTTTATAGTTTGAAACTGCTAGTTTAAGTCATTGTCTATACGTCTAGTTTTTGGCATGGTAGCCTACTCTATTTCTATAGAATCTGCCTGTGGTTTTACACATTTAAAATTATTCATAAGACTCTGACACTTGAAGGGACAATATTATGTTTGAGTGTGGAGTTAGGTTTACTCTCATTACAGTGCAAATTTGGAAAGCAAGACAAGTCCAAGTGGTTTCTGATGTCACCAAGCGGTAGATTGTAGCATTACAAGTTACTTGGATATCTAGACTTTTTTTTTTAATAGGATGTAACTATAGAATATCTCCTCTTGAACTGTAAATATATACATAATATTTGGATTGTCATTTTGATTTATTAGTCTATTAATTGCTTTGTTTTCTTTTATGTTGTTACAATACTGTTTGAGTCTGTATCAGTTTTTATAGGCTACAATTATAGTTTTTGTTAAAGTCCCCCTGTAGTCAATAATTGTATCCCTTAAAACTCATATTTGATAACCAAAATGGCATATTTAAACTTTTTCCTTGAAAAAAAAAGGTAACACTTTATTTCGATAGTCCACTTGAGACATTATACTAATTATAAGTAACTTTGTAGCTACATGTCAACTAACTGTCAGAGTATTAGTAGACGGTCTGCTTAATATTTTCTAACACTTTATTTTGTTAGTCCCCCAACAGACATTCTACTGACTAACTTGGCAACTACAAGTCAACTTATTCTACTAACCCTAACACGTAACCGTAACCTAATAGTCCACTGACAGTCTACTAATACTCTAATGAGAGTTACGTAGTCCAGGCTGTTTTGTATGTTTTCTTCCCGGGGACGGGTCATGTGATGGGTGTCT